>NC_136999.1:42468809-42508527 GCF_032717465.1 Coenobita brevimanus | reverse complement strand
CATATGATTGGATAGGGTTAGATGTGCCAGCTTAGAGTGTCAATGATGAATAGAAGGAAGAGAGTTGGTGACAGGACAGAGCCCTGGTGCACACCCATTAATGATGGCTCTATGAAACAAACAGTGGCCATCCACAACAACAGCTATAGAACGATCAGAAAGGAAGCAAGAGATGAAGGCGCAGATAGAAGGATAGAAACTATTAAGTAAAGGTATTTTGGATATTAAACATTTCTGGCCAGACTCGATCGACAACCTTTGAGGATGTCAAGTGCAGTGGCAAAGCTTTCGCCAAAGTCCCGAGAGGAAGATGACTTGGAGTCTGAAAAGGCAGGTTATAAGATCGTCAGTGGAGCATCCTGCAGGGAACCCATACCAACAATCAGAAAGAAGCTTGTAGGGAGGGGAAAAATGCTTTAATTTTTTGAGTGTTAGGAATTAGATTTGTTCATAGAGATACAGGGTGTTAAAGGAATTAAGCGATGGTACGTGGGCTGGGAATGGTCACTGTTCATTGGGACAGGGTGAATGAGAACAAACTTTCAGGCAGGAGGGAAAGGCGGCCAAGTTGGAAGACAAAGGTGAAAGAGTTTACCTAGGCAGTGTGGCTGGATAGTGAGGGAAATGGAAACCGTGAGTGAATTTAAGTACTTGGGAAGTGTGATGAGTGGGGATGGAATTTTGGAGGATTAAGTGCTTGAAATGGTACAAGAGGGAATAAAGGTTTCCTTATTCTCTGACAGCAGTAAGTGGGCATGGAAGCAGAAAATGTCGCTTGCATGACAATATTGTGATCTGCACTCTAACGAATGGAAGCGGAAGCTGGGTCCTGGCTGAAAGCAGACAAGTCAAGAGTGAGAGCAGTGGAAATGAGCTATTCGAGCGGAGCATTAAGAGTTACATGAAAAGAGACTGGCAAATGAAGTGAAGGGGCGTTGTGTTGTCGATGTGGATGTGATAGAAAGCGTCAGGAGAAATACATTAGGGTGGCTTGGCCATATGGAGAGGATGGTGAGAAACTAACTAGGAGTGTGTACGGAAGTGACATGGTAAAAGTGAGGGAGGAGGAAACCAAAGATCGGATGGAGGGATCGAGTAGATAGGTATACTGATTAGAGAGGGAGTGTAAGTTGGAGGGAGGACAGCGAAATGGAAGGGGCCAGGACGACCTGGTGGAGATTTGTTTCTGGCCACCTCTTACGGATTAAGGCGTCTGGCTATAAATACATAGATAGATTGATAGATATTTTTGCCAACACGTTTTAACTCCCTCCTCGTCTGTCATCATGAACTTAATTCGTCATTCCTTCTAAAACCTAAAATTTCAAACCAAACTGGTACCAGCCCTCTATGACGTCCTGGCAGAAAGGGCACAATAGAGCAATGGTAGTTGGGTCCGCTTTACTGACTGTGACTGTATAATGCTTAGTTCTGGCAAGTGGCATGAAGACATTCTAAAATAAAATGGTTTCCAAGTTCAATTGGTTGTGAAGTCGAAGTGAAAACGTTTAATGTTTTGAAATACACCTTAAACCCATTCAATGTACAGTGTGAAACTTGGAAGATATGAAACAGAAAATTAACAACCCTTGAAGGAGGGACTCAAGTCAAGAGTGTGAGCAGAGGAAATGAGTTATTTGAGAGGGAGCCTGTGGAGTCACACATGCAGAGACAGACTGACAAATGAGGATGTGAAAGAGCATTGTGGTGTGGATATGGATGTGATAGGGACCAGTAGGAGAAGTACACTGAGGTGGTTTTGGGCATGTGGAGAGGACGGAGACTGAGAGACTGATGAGGAGAGTGTATGTGAGTGAGGTGGAGGGGAAGAGAGGGAGGGGAAGGCCAAGGATAAGATGGAGGGATGAAGTGGAGAGGTATATGAGAGAGGGTGTGTGTGAATTGGGGAGCAGGGCTGTGAAATGGTGGGGATCAGGGTGACGTGGAGTGCGATTTGTTTGTGGCCACCCTGTATGACTGATTAAAACGTCTGGCAATAGATAGACAGATAGATAACAACGTGGATATCAGAAGCTCTAAACAACCTTCTTATTAAACTGGTGTCATTTACAGTTGAGAGAGGTGGTTTTGGTGCATGACTGTGGTGGTGGTGAGTGACGATCCAGATTTCCTGTCCACTTTTGCTTGAGTCTTCCTTCAAAACTCACCTCCTGATAATTCAAACAACGAGGTTGCTTGCCTTCGCTCATCTCCTCTCCACCGCTTCCACACCCTTCATCACCTTCACAAGACATTCTCTCGCACTGACTCACTCATCGCCATTATCAACGATGATCTGACAAAATTCAGGTAATGCTTTTAAGCTTTCGATATTAACCCCTCCACTACAGGGATTTTCTATGTGTGCATCTATTTGAAGATTTTTTTATTTTTTTTTGTCTTACAGAAATCAACTTTAGCCTTCAGAAATTTCGAGTAAGTCGCACTGATTAAGAAACTGTACCGTCATTCCTCGCACAGGAATTTTCATGGTGTTTCGACATTTTTAGCACTTTCTGTTGCTAGATTAGCTGAAACTGCCATTTCACGCGAGTTGTATTAAATTTGTTAAGTCTACACTCCTAAACTGTCAGTCAATTTATGCTGTATGTTGTGTAATTTTACAGCAGGCTATACTGGAGCCCCTGGTTGAGGCTTAAAATTGGGGTACAGGGGTAACTTAGCATGGAGAAGAATATAGGACATGGTGGCATTGGCCTCCGAGTCTAATGTTATGGCTTCGAGGCCGGATGGCTGAAACTGCCTTTAGGAGGCCGAATTTGTGGCTAACCACTGAGGCAATTTTCAAGTTTATCTTTAGATCTTTCTGTTTTCTTATTTATTTTCTGACGCAATAGCTTGAGCAAGTGTGTCCATGTTCACGTGGTGACAACGATTCCCGAGGTCGACCATTTCCGGTGAGAGCAGCGTGGCATCAGAGAGCATGCGCACGAGAGAGAGAGAGAGAGAGAGACCACAGCTGCTCCCACACAGTCGTTTTGCACCAAATTTTGCACACGCCTGTGGATGTGCCAAAAAACATCACATGCAAAAATTCATTAAACACTGGTCACTTTGATTTTTTTTTTTTTTTTTTGGTTAAGAGGGTTAAACAGTGTCACCCCCCTTCTTCAACAAATGTCCGTTGCCCAGCTGTCACCAGGCATAAGTTTGTCACCGTGGCAGCCAACAGTCAAAAGCTGCTATCTTGATATTCCTCTCTCCAATGATGGCCACCACACCGTAAATCTACTGGTTATTCTGCCGGCTCAGGACATCCAACTTCCGAGATTCATACCTATTTTCAATTTGGCTTTATTTACTTATTTATTTTTTTTTGCCAGTTTGGCGACGACTTACTTATTGTACTGACTAAAGGGTGAAACGATGGAAGTCTGACATTGCCAGTATAAAGTAAGTGGAATAGATAGGGGTATCAGGAATAATTGGTGAGCGAAATGGAGTGTATGAACAATCAGTGGCGAACGCAGTGGGGGAAATTCTAATAATACGCACAGAGAAAACGCTTCACGAGTTATGAGAATTGTAGTGGCATCAGAGAGTGCGTGTGTTAGACACAGAGAGAGGGAGTGGGCGGCCAATTAGCCACCATTCGTAACTGAGCTAATAGAGCTGGCTCACCGCCAGATTAAGGGGGGGCCCAAGGGTCTCAGTCTCTGGGCCACCCACCAAGAGGGGGCCTCCCACCATAGCAACCTGTGTTCATTTCATTTCGTGTTTATGCATTACATATTACAGCATTGGATGAATAGTCCCCGTTCAGTATTTCCTAACTAAAAGTGTCCTATTTATATATTAGGATTTAGGTTACCAGTCTGTGGTGTGTTGCCACTGGGGGAGCTGGAAAGGGGGCCTCCCTTCCAAGCGGGCCCCGGGCCTCCCACATGCTTAATCCAGCCGTGAGCTGGCTATCTGTGTGTGATGTGTATTGAGCAATCAAACAGTGCATGCCAACAACTTACCAGTTCATGGTGCATTACAAACACTCAGAACAGTTTGCTATGGCAAGCCTGTGTTTTGAGCACCAAATTGGCCCCAAAAATGCAACAAAGGACAGCTTCTGCTATCACACAGAAATTTCTTGGACTAGTGGCTAATGTCTACGCCAAGGGGATTTCCTTTAACCCCACGTTACTTCTGTGGGGGTGTTTTGGCACCCTCAAATTTTTATAAAGCTCATATTTCCTAGGTGGCAACTTCTGATTAACTCTTCTCTCCGCTCCAGTACTCGCCTGATTCAGTGGGGGAAGGTAGCATCGGAGTTGCGCGGTCCTGCCTGTGCTGTAGTGAGAGGCACACACACTTTCTCCTCCCTGGGGTGTCCAGTCACCCCACCCAGACTAACCTCACATATTTTCACGATTTATGAAATGTTTTTAATTTTCAATGGGAAATGAATTTATGTAGATTTGTTATGGAGAATATATATCAGTCCTCTCTTAATATATGTTTACAATGAATTGCTGCTCTCAGTGTATTTTATTACTCATTCAGTCATATAATTATGAGTTTTAGCTAAGACGATAATGCATAATTTCTTATAACTGTTTTATAGAAACTTACTAATTGATAAAAATTATCCATCTTTTCAGGTATTGGGATGAATGAAGCCGAGAGGCTAAGTGATTCAAAAGATGTTGGAGGAGGCGGTTGTAAGCAGATCAGAAGATGAAGAAGTTGTAGAAGGGGATGAGTATGTTCCTGCCTCCGACACTGAAGGTGAAGATGATATCGCAGAAGAGGATAAACATGTTCCTGACTCCAATTTATTATGAATCAGAGCCAGATGATCTACCAGAGGAGCCCCCAACAAAAAAAAAAACAAAAAAAAAAAAAAAAAAAAAAAAAAGTGAAGGATGGATTAGGACATACAAAACAACATGGTGGAAGAAGAATGTTCCTAATTTAGTAGGTCGTACCTGCACTCACACATGTTATCAAATTTAGAGCAGGGCCAAAAGGACCAGCCCTAAATTCCCATTCATTACAGACCTCTTGGTACTCTTCATCACTCTTAGAAAATAATTAATTTATTGGTCGAGTATACTAACTTGACAATCAATGAGAAGAAAGGGAAGTATGCTGAGTCCTATAGAACACGAGACACTGGATATAATTTAAATGAAAGTATTTCTTGGCCTACTTATGTTAGTTGGTACGACACATGCCAACAGGCTACACCTTGCTGATACATGGAAATCTGATGGTACTGGAATAGAGATATTCAGGCAATGTCACTGAATCGCTTCCTCTTTCTGTTGTGTTGTCTAAGATTTGACAGCAGAGCAATGCGCGAGGCAAGAGAGAAGTTGTGGATAAGCTTGTCTCAATCAGACAAAATATATGAAAGATATTTGTAGAAAACTGTAAAACGAACTATACTCCATCAGAAACTCAGACAATAGATGAAATGTTTGTAGCCTTTAGGGGCCATTATTGTTCCTTCAAGCAATATATCCTCAGCAAACCAGCCAAGTTTGGCATCAAAATACATGCACTGTCTGATGCAAAAACTTTCTATGTATCTAACATGGAGCATATGCTGGAATACAGCCAGTGACGTGGCCATACAAGACTGACAAGAAATACAGTTCACCTCAGGCCGTGAGTCACAAGCCTCATCTCTGAGATTTCAGGACCTGGCAGAAATGTAACATGTGACAGTTGGTATACTACCTTTCCACTAGTCGTATCACTACTTCACGACCACAAATTGACTTCCGTGGGGACACTCCAAAAGAACAGACGGGAGATTCCCCAGCAGCTCTTCTCGTGACAAAGGGTAAACCTTCTTGTGATGGTATGTTTGGATTTAGTCTCATACATACCAAAAAGTAAGAGTAAGAACAAGAAGAAAAATGTTGTACTTGTGAGCAGCATGCACAAAAAATGGCAAAATAGACCCGTTGAACTGGTGAATATATGAAGCATGAAATCACTACTTTCTATAGTTCAATCAAACGAGGGGTTTGATGTGGTCGACTTGATGGTGGGGAAGTATGACAATCTCCAAAAACAGCCGTCGTTGGCCCCTAACTATGTTCTTCGCTTTCCTCCTCAACATCGCCACAGTAAATTCGCATGCTCTATATGCTCACAACCCACAAAATAAGCTGAGGCGCCGCTAATTCATCAGGAAGTAATGTCTGGTGCTTAATTGAGGACAGTCTAAAGAGGAGACTGCAGACCATGCATCTCGAAAGAGATCTCAGAGCAGGAATTAGAAAACTTTTGCCCACAGCTGTCGGATGTTCAACAACCTCCCAGCCACAGTCATCAAGCAGAGGACAAAGCGATGTACATTTTGTGCCAGGGTCACAGGACCAAAAGGTGAAAACAGTGTGTAGCACTTTTGGTAAACATGTTTGCAGTGATCACAGCAAGGTGATTTCTGAGTTGTACTGAGTGCCAAGTTACACTATCAAGTGGTGAATCAGAGTGATCGGAAATGTTAGTGTGATGTTCGGCAAAACTAATGTCTCATCCATGGCTTTGTAATGAACTGACATAGATTTTTCCTGCATTTCATTTTTGTTAAACATTCTGTGGCTCTTCTTTGATAAGTGATACATTTCTCTGTTACTGTACTGATGTGCTTTAGATAAAGTATACATCATATGTTTACGTAACAAATTTATGTTAATTATCATTACACTGACATATATGTTTAGTTATATTTGTTATTTAGGTCATAATGTGAAACAGATTGGATTGCATTTTACTTTCCCATATTGATTATCATAATACTGATAAAAAAAATAAAAAGCAACATAAAATGTATTATCCTGTGGCTGTTTACCTAATAAAAGCGTTTTGAATACGTATGTTATTTTCTTTTTTACCATTTTTATAATTTACTGAATTTTATTGTTTTAAATTAATAAACACCAGCTACAAGGCATTCAATCTGTTCATTAGTGATTGGAGAGATATGCCGAAGTGGTAGTATAAATACATTTAACTCCGCCTCTGTCCCAACCACTTGTTCACCACTGGTACCTCTAATCCCGACCATTTTTGGACCCAAATTTATTTTTGAAAAAACTTTCGCTTTTCGTCAGAAACAATGGTCAATCACCCAAGAAAGTGTCTACTGGGGTCCATAAGTGGCCTAAACAGGTATACCTTCGTCACACCTGGTACCGTGTTCTCTGTAGATGGTCTGAGGCTCTCTACGTTTTCTATGGTATTATAAGTCTGGGAAACCAATGAAAGTAAGTAGATATGTATTTATTAGCAAACATAAAAACATGTGATACAAGAGTAAATTGGATTTTATACAAAAAAATAGAGGTGAAATAAGCATTGTACCATCGGGTGAACTAAGCTTAAATCAGCCAAACTGTTCACGTATGAATCGCTAACATTGCTGAATCATGATACATATCATTTTTTTCTACTTACATAATACATCTCTAATAACATTATACCATTTTACATTTTACTGAACTGTTTTTACGTATTCACAGGCCTTTTGATAACATTTAGCGTAATGTTAAGGCTTATTTACGTAGTGAGTGAACTCACTGTGACTGTTGTTTCAACTCGTATTGTGTTTTTTCAACTTGCATAATACTTTCCTAATAACATTATACACTTTTTCCTCTTTAGTGAACTGTTTTGAGATAGTTTCTGGCCTTACGTAAATATTTAGCATAATAATAGCTCATAATATCACTGAGGATGAAGTCGCTATGAGTACTATTTCAACTTACAAACTATTTTTTTACTTATATTATATTTCTCCACTAACATTACACATGTTTCCACTTCTGATATAATTGCTATCACATAATTGGAGACCTTAATATTCTACTGGAGCGTCATATTATCGCATATTTACACAGTGAGTGTTATCGCTGATATCATTTTTTTCATCTTACACTAGTATTCAACTTATAAATTACTTTCCTACTAACATTACACCCTTTTCCACTTTATATAATTCCTATCACATACTTACTCGACCAGAATGTTCTACTGAGCGTAATATTTTCGCAGATTTACACAGTGGGTGTACTCGTGACATCAATTGTTACAACTTACACTATTTTTCAACTTATACTGCTACTTTCCTGCTAACATTACACCCGCTTTCCACTTTATATTCTTGCTATCACATATTTA
The DNA here is from genome assembly GCF_032717465.1 of Coenobita brevimanus. Classification (NCBI taxonomy): domain Eukaryota; kingdom Metazoa; phylum Arthropoda; class Malacostraca; order Decapoda; family Coenobitidae; genus Coenobita; species Coenobita brevimanus. The sequence continues at coordinate 42,500,379 of NC_136999.1, read as the reverse complement.
CTGACCAGAGTGTTATACTTAGCGTCATATTTTCGCAGATTTACACAGTGGGTATAGCTTGATATCACTACTTTCAACTTACACTATTTCTCAACTTATACATTACTTTCCTGCAAACATTACACCCGTTTCAACTTTATATGAGACTGTGAAAATACTGAACTACCTTACCCTTATATTGAGCGTCATATCGCCATCCTACACAGTTTCAATAGTGTAGGAAGTTATGGTACTCTCTGAAACAGGGCTGAAGGCACAACGCAACATTGGTGGTGGTGGGGGAGGTTGGGGAGGTGTAGAGCTATGCCTTTCATCACTGGGTGACTTCTTTTCCCTCTCCCTTTTCCTTTACCCTTTCCCTTCCTCTTCTCTTCCTTTCCCCACATCCAGAGGCTGTGGGGAGGAAGTTTGAGAATATTGTGTGGCGAAAGACATGTTGGTGGAGTGGCTCCACCTCCTCTCCCCTAGGCCTACGGGCACCACGTGCTCATGCTGCCTCCCTCACACCACTTTCCCTTTCACCCCGCACTCCCACCACACCACTTTTCCTTTCACCCCGCCCTGGCTTTCACACCACTTTCCCTTTCACCCTGCACTCCCACCACTACCACTTTGGGCCTTCCCCAGACAAAACACTAGGACCATACCTTATTTGCCTTCTCGCCCCATCTTCTGATCCTCGGGGTGAGATTTTTTCCTTTCCCCAACCACGAGGCAACATCAATGTCCTAAGCCGCCTCATCCTCGTCCTCGTCCTCATCTGAATCTCTCTCTAGGGGATGGAGAGAGGTCCATGCAGGTGGTTCGGGTGCAGTCTGGCCTTCCCTTGCCTTGGTACGCATAGGTGACATACCGCTTTTTCCGGGGCGAAGGGACCTCCTCATCACTGCTTGTTATTTCCTCCTCAGGGCTGCACATAATCTCGATCCACCACATCATCATCAAGTGGAGAATCACCATGTCCAGTGAAGGCATCCAGGGTGATTGGCTATTTCGTCGTCTGAGAGACCTTTACGTGCCATAGTCTGACCTGGGTCACTGCTAACAGGTGAGTGACTGAGACAAGGGCGAGCACGGGTCAGCGGGGTCTGGGATTCTGCCCGCCTGGCGGCAGGTAGGGGAGGCTTCGGGTAGGTGGGCGAATCAAAAAATCTCGCATCGAACTGAAAATTGTGGAAATTATGAACCTTGCAATTGCAGGACGTTAACCTGTCGACGGGATTGGCAGTGACAAAACGTGAGGACGTGGAGAAGAACGTCGACGGGACGCCGCCGGTTAACATGCTGGTAACATTACATGTATTTTTCACCAGTTTTGTAACACCCCACCTAACCAACCGTGTTCGAAACCCCACCGGACTAACGAAGGGTTAAAAACGACCCCACGAAGACGCTTCATGGGTGGGGATGGAAGTCTTCCTGACTGTCAGGAAGTAACTACTATAAACATGCAGTAATTGCATAATAATCATAGGAGCACTAAAAAGCTTTCAATTTATCATGATTTCATCATATATAGCGGGAAGGTGTGACGTGTGTGTGTTACATGCATGCGTTTGTGGGAATGAGGGAGTTGCTTTATGAAAGAATGATGAATAATAATGAGTAATGGAAGACTGCTAAAGCATAAAAATAATCAAGATGTGGTTATCACATCAAGTTCAGTCTTAATTCGATGAAAGTGGTATTGATCACTGCAGGTACATCGGGTTCTACTGTAGGTGAAGAGAAGGACAGGTTTGGGGATCAACTAGGCGGAATGATCATCCAAAAGTTACAGGGTTTTGTGATAGCGGACTTAAATGAGGAAGTGCACAATGGCCCTGTGAAAATAATGTAATAGGCTGTTCTGGAGTGGAAGGCAAGACGGACAATCAAATATTCACTGAAGGCTGTTTATTAGGATTAATTGTTATAATATTTTAAGCACAAAGAACTACACAAGTAAACGTGATATTGAGAGACTGGTAAGAATGATCAAAGGTCCTGACTGAATACATAGAGAAAAATATGTTTGGAAATACTGTTGACATTAGAGTGGGAAGTGAATTATACTGAGGTTTCTTGTTCATATAATTTTTCTATGCGTGGTAAAACCGATAAGTGTGTCGTGGTTAAAGAGAGAAGGGAGTAGCCTACTCTAAGAGAATAACTAAGAGTGAAGAAGCTGAATAAGAAACCAATGTGTATCATCATTATCAACATAATCATTACTGTCGTGCCTTTGGTTGCTATTTTTTGCTGCTGTTGCTAGTGTTATTTATATACACTTTTTTAAGGCGTTACTTTTGTTGGATGTTTTCAGAGTGAAACTGTAATTTCGTCGTTGCCGTACAGTGATTCGTCTACTTCCTGCCACAAAGAGTGGTTTTCTTTCACCTGGACTGCTGACAGGGGCCTGGTTCTTGCCCCCATCCACCCATCTCTTTCCCTTCAAAGTTTATGGTTAGTGATTTATCCCCAGTTTTGTCAAGTAAATGATGTATACCTGTAGAAAGAGAAAATTTACCTATCCAATGTAATATTCAACCCCATATGAAGAAACCTTTACTTACAAAACTCTACTTTACCAGTTAAATTTTACCTGCAATAAATTAAATAGTTAACTCATTACTCTTGAGTAATAATTTACTTATAACAATCATGTAGTTACACAGAGAAACGAGTTTATCTTTTACAAAGCATTATACTCCCCTGTCTATCTATTGCCAGACGCCTTAATCCAAAGACTGTTGGCAACAAAACAAATCGTCCCTTTACACACCTCAGTTCATTGTCATTTACCTTCCTCTCCAGTCCTTAACTTCCCCCTCTCTCATATGTATCTCCATTCCATCCCCCAGTCTCATTTTTTGGTCACCCGTTCCATGGTCAGTCTCTCAGCCGTCCATCCTCTCCTCATGACCAAACAAATATTTCTTGCGGACAATAGAAACAGATAATGATTGACCAGATCGCCAGAACACAGCTGTGATTCGGCACCAGATCGTGAACACAGCTGTGATTCGGCTCCTTACCTCTTAAAGCATATTCATATAACGATTAGCCTTCAATTGATATGCGATTAGACTTCAGTGATATACGATTAAATCTCAGGTAATATACGATGACGAGTCAATAAATCAGTGCGATTATGCCTCAAATGATTCGATTAAGGCTCATAGTTATACGATTAGGCCTCAACTGATATAACGATTAGATTACAATTGATATGTGATTAGGCATCAACAAATTATATACCACTCAGCATCAACTGATGCGTATAATGGGGTAGATCAACTGATATGCGGATTTGGCATCAAGTGATATACAGTTCAACTGATATACGATTAGGCAACGTGCTTATTTACTATTAGACATTAAAGGTATATTATTAGGGCTTAAACTGGTATACAACTCATGCATCAACTGATATCATTACGAGTAGGCTTCAACTGATGTGTGATTAGGTTTTCAGCTGATATATAACGATTAAGTTTCAAACTTAACTGAAAATCATTTGATCTTAATCATGTAAGCTTCAGTTGCAGTACGATTAAGATTAAATGATAAACCAGATTAGGCTTTAACTGATGCACGGTTAGGTTGCAGTCATTTATACTGACAAATAGAATTTTCCTCTTGTAAGACACTGGGTAATATCCATATTGATAAAAAAAAAAAATGGAAGAGGTACCCATGTTGCCTGGGTAAAACTCTATGATCGTGTGACATTGCGTGGGACCCTGGATGGCCACTCTGTACAAGGGAAGACCCCTCGGGTTTCAATTTTATCCTTAGGCCCATTTCCACAGGGGTATATTCTCCATGGAATCTATTTCTACCATGGACGTATTTTCTCACTACCCACCCACCCACCAACATCTGCCCACTCATCCCACCAATCAGTTTACCTACCCATCAGACCTCTCTGTTGGGCACAATGTGATTGGAGAAGAAATTCAACGGTTTTTGGCTGCCATCTTTCCACCACACTGACTTGAGTATTTCCGACTGACTATAATCTTGGCCATCGTAAAGGATGCCACTTGAGCTTACGTAATGTACATGTTTAAAAAGTCTAAATTCATTGTAAGAAGTTATACCTGTCAGAGCCGTTAAAAGTGTTCTATATGCATCCCCTTTGATTTCCATAGAGACAGACAGACTGGTTGACAAACTCTCTCTCTCTCTCTCTCTCTGGAGAGACATGAAACTCCACAGATATACTCCTGGCCGCATTTACTGCGTAATATGACATAACAGATGTGTATTACTTAACATTTTGGGTAACTGGAGGCCCATTGCAAAATCCCGTTTTATTTATACGCATTCTTAAAGTTAGCAAATCACAGGTACATTGATTCAAAAATTATTGGCGCTGTAATGAACCGTTTTCAGACATTAGAGGGTGGTACAAACAAACAGATAAGCAGAATGGGGCATTTTAGTAGTATATAGATAAGGCCGTGTACCATCCTCGAATTCCAGAGCACAGGATAAAATACAATTCTGAAACAGAGAGGATAATACTCGGACACTTTCATCTATACTGTTGCTGATTTCCATTCTTGTGTACCATTGTTGCACCTTTTCTCTATCCAGGAAAGACTACGTTAGGCTTGGCTTGTTTTCTCTAGAAACTAGGTTAGGTTAGCTTATTAGTCAGTTAGGTTAATCTGTTAAGTTTGGGCAGGGTAAGTCACATTAGGTTAAAAAAAAAAAAAGCATGACCTTCTGCAGTATATAGTATACAGAGTGTCCTAGGGAAATGTCTGTCAAATTTCATTTTCTTCTAGGGATAATTTTGAGTGGAAAATGCTTGCATATCAATACGGACTGAATTCTCAGCCGATAAGTGAGGGTGTCAACAATTAGTATTGATGACCATATCGGTGGAATGGTCTCTAAGATTATTAACCCATAAGATTATCAGGTCAAAGAATTTTCATATCATTAACTCTCGTTGTCTTACTGACTCTCTTTCAGCTTCTGAGTTTCTTTTGATGCTGCACTGTTGCATCTTTATCTCATTTCTATCGTTATTTCAGTGGTCACAGCTCCTCTGGACTTTCTGCTTGCATCTCTCCACCACTACGACGGGTCTGTAGCACATATCTAGTAGGAAACTCACCCCTTTTCATGTCCAGTTTTCTGTATGCCCAAGCTAACCGATACTCCCCAGTCCTTCATGTATGCAGCAGGTCAAACTCTGTAACTGTACATGTCTGCCTAATGACCTCCAGTCTTTTAAACGTATGTCCAAGGATCTTGAAATGAACGGATGCTCGGATTTAGCTCTCTTTTACCTCTTTCTCTAAAAGGAAACACTTCTGTGGGCTTCTAGCCGTTGACTTCTTCCTTCCTCAGAAAAAAAAGCTCCATTATGGTCGCAAAGTGGGACCCACGTTGATAGCATTTTTGACTCAAACTCACCCCTAAAATATATTCCTGAAGTTTGGCAAACATTTCTTTGGGGACTCCTGTACTTTACAATGACCTCTTTTAAGATGTAGTGCCTCAGTGAGCTAAACGTTAAGTGCTTTCTATAAAGTGAGGACGTGGTTTCTAATGTGCAGATTATGTTCTTTAAAATTATCAGCATAAGATATGCACTTTTTCAGAGGCTTCTGTTTGTTCATTGTCTCTGAAAAAGTGCGGGACTTAAACTTCAATCCACATAACTTCGACATTTTCTTTCGTGTCCTTCTCGAGGTCACTGGGACTTTGTGGAAGCGTGAAACAATTAGTGTAGTGGTAGATGGATTGTGTGTAAATAGTTAGTGACTGGGATTCATTCAGTCTAAGCATTGTTAAAGGAGACCATACCTAAGCTTACAGGACACAGTCCACATCCTATTCTTTCCTCATACAGGTGTGTTGAGTATACTGAATTCTCTTTTAACTCTGGCCAAAAATTGCCATCTCTCCATCTTGGACTGCCGAGTTGTACCATGATGTTAGCATTTAAGTATGGGACTAGTCACGAAGAAGAAGTGCCAAGCAAAAAGGATGCAGAGAGCTTCATAATGTGGTCTTTACATTGCCAATGGATTAGCGTGGACTAAGCTAAAAAGTGTCGGATGATCTGGTCCAAGTTAATGTAAAAGATGAATAAGAATATGTTCACTATATTTTGATTCTATTATACCATGAAGCACTCAAAATCCAACTGGGAAAGCTAAGTCAGGTACCATCTCCATCCTAGGGTTCTCTTCATCGGCCCTCATTTGGTGATAACGCAAGAAGAGTTTCCGACACAAGTAGCAGCGATGGTGGACGAACCCCACAGCGCCGGGGGTAAGCGGCTCACCTTTATGGGACCCATGCATAATGCTATGGACTCTCTATCGCGAAAAGTGACTCAATTTCACGTAGGTCACACTGGTAGTCTAGTTTAACCCACTGAGTCCAGGAATAAAGTTACTACCTCCGCCAAGGAGGTTATGTTTTTGCCTGCGTTGGTTTATTTATCTGTTTGTCTGTTAGCAGGATCACTCAAAAATTACGAACGTATTTTGCTGATTTTTTATTTTTTTGTGGGGTACGTGTAGTGGCCTGGCAAGGAACAATTCCATTAGATTTTGATGGTGAACCGGATCATCATCCGGATCCAGGAATTTTTTTGTTTGTTTGTCCCCCCAATAATTGCAAAAGTACTTAATGAATTTCAGTGCGAAATTTGGGGACGAGAGTGACCTTGGACAAAGAAAGTATTTAGTACATCTTTGGGGCGGATCCGGATCCTGCAATGCCATTGGCGGAGGTATGCGCACCTCTGAATGCTTTCTAGTTCTTTATGTACTTTTGTCCTCTACTGACGATTTTATTAAGCGCGGGATAGACGTTTAAAACTAGAAGTGTTAGATCCACCCTTAAGAAGCCTGTTCAGCATCACAAGACTTTCCTTACTTGTATAAAATTTTGAGGTTGCAGCAAGAAAAAACTAAAAAAAGCGTCACCCGGATTCAAGGCAATCTAGAGAGTATAAGAATGGGATTTATCTGTGCTTCCGATCTTTTGTCTCCTGAAAGTAGGAAACATTTACGGATATAGCTACACTTCCATTAATGTATGCTTATGATTTACAGTTCTCCCGTAAATTGTGTCATTCATATATTGTTATTCTTTTGCACCTGAACCATACCCTTTACAAATATAACATTGCCGTACATGAATATGATGAAAAAATATAATGAATGAACTACACAGAATTTTTAAAATAGTTATTCTAAAGTCTGACCTTTTAGCCTATTCTGATCATATGATAGGGCAGTGGAAGGTTGACAATAAATAAATAAATAAATAAATAAAAAACATGAGATCGAACACTGGCTGGGAGAGAAAACAGTTTGGGAATTCGAGGTAATGGGTCATCCTCAATGATAAGTCCGTCATAAAAGTAAAAATAAAAATATTTCTACTATTATCATCACTTGAGCATCTCGAATCTTTTTGACAATGTGACGTGTAGACTACAATTTTCTCCAGATATACGAGCCAATAACCTTCACTTTGACGGACATATAGGAAATAATCCTTGGAATGCAACACGGCGAGAGGGTCATGTGCTTTTCCTAAAGGGAAGACATTCTGCCGATAGGGTTTTTAACTTTCTTATTTGTAATCCTCCTCATTACGAAAGTCAATGATTGAAAACCGATACACCTTTCAGGCACCGTCTCTAAGTAGCCAGATCATAAAGCAGAAGTTTAATGTATCCTTGATAGGTGCCAGTCATCATTATTGTACACGATCAGTAGATGGATGACCAAGTGGCTCCTGATTACTTGTGTTAAGCAACCTTCCTGAATCCTGCTCCTCCCCTTCCTCTTCCTCTCTCTCTCTCTCTCTCTCTCTCTCTCTCTTTCTGCATGCGCCTTTGTGAAATGAAGGTCCTCTGGTGTCGATGTAACACACTGATCACATGTGACCACATTATTCTCACCATTACCTGTGTTCAATATCTCCTAAGGAAAATACAGGGTGAGTTTGTTTAGCTTTTAACACTTTGGATGCACATTTCCTTAGACTGGATAACCTTCTACTATACCATACTGAACAGCCATGGCGATATCACAGATCCCTGTCCCACTTCATACTATAGACATGGAAGTCCAGTAACTCAAAGGGGTGTTAACACACCAAGGCTGGAACCACATTTACTCTGACGTGAATTGTCTGATTTATGTACGTAAGGAATAACACTTGGAACAAGAACACCTGAGCTTCACCAGTCACATTCTGACCAACCCATTTCTCACTGTTAGACATGTGATGCACGTAACAGCGAGAAGCATTATGGTCAGAATGTGACCCAGTGGTACGAGGTGTTCTTATTCCAAAACACATTACTCCTAACGTACATAATCAGACAATTAGGATCAGAATAAGCTCTGGATTTCCGGCCTTGGTGTGGTGGTATCCAAACACTCAGTAATTTTCAAAACAAGACTTGCTACTTTATAGAAACTTAATGGAATTAATTTTCCCTTCCTAATACATAGGAAACATCTTTAGATTTATTGTATATAGTAAATTAAAGAGATATTCCGTTAACAACAAAATAACTTCAGGTACTCGTACGTGAGGCCAGATGACAGAGAGTCTTGGCTCATGCGGTTTAGTTGGGATGGGCACCCTGGTCTGGCATGTTAGGCCAAGTACTCAGGGAGGTTAGTGTTTCAGCATATTAGTATAAGTCCATACAAATGAGAAAATAATCCTTTGGTATTATTACTCTCTCAAAATTTCCGCTCCTTCACCTTCAGTTCAGTAACTCATAATTCTTCAGTAGTTTAGGTGGAAATTCCATACAGTCACCACAGTTTGTCCAGTTTGTTCAACAGTTAGTTTTAATCAAACAGTTAGTTTTAATTACCCTAACTAATAGTGTCATAAATTACAGAAAGGCAAGAAGGGGAATGGAACTTTTGGATGTGGTAACAGTATAGTAGTTCAAAAGGCAAGATGGGGGTGAAAATTATTTGTTGTTCACATTCAACTGGAATCCCTATGAGATGAAGGGCAGTATATCTAGTGTCACGAGAGATGGAGATCAGTAAACTCCACATGTTAAAAATCTTGACTACAGTGACCTAGAAGCCTCAAAGACGTTTTACCTTTCAAAGTATGTGATGTATGGAACTGGATTATTACATTGTTTCACACCAATACTTGTAATGTAATTTTTCCAGACTCTATAAATCACCATACATATAGGTTATTCAATAAACATCCAGTTCCTTATTTACCAGGTTAAGTGCGCTTTATGAAAGTGTGACAAAACGAGCGAGCGCCATGTTTTCACAATTTCTGTAATATATTCTTTCTTCATGATGGTAGCTGAACAATAAAAAATGTACTGGAACGAAAGACATGCAGATACTCCCCCCCTGGCCACACACAGCACAAGTAATGGACGCTAACACCATCTTGATCATGGCCTTCACAAAGTTCTTCACCAAACAATGTTTCAAATGATGTGGAGGCATGAATGCTCTTTTCAGGGTCAACAAAAGGTTTTGTTCAAGACAGCTGAACATTCCAGCCACATCTTTTGGTCGCACTGGTCATTCCTTTTGTGTGTAATGCTTTCTAGCGTCTGCTCGGCCGTTCCATAAACAAAGAAAACACATGTGCTTTGTTTAAGCTTGCTGAGATCATAGGAAGCTGGAAGGGCAGATCACTTTCAGGCTCTACAGATGTTCCAATGATGTGTTTTGTGGTCAGTAGCAAGTCAGCAAAGTACTCAGTTTCATAACTTTCATTCATTCCATGGGCATTCGCAATTTTTTTTTTTTTTTTTTTTTTTTTTCAAGGAAAAAGGAACCAAACGCCAAAGGCCTGTAAACTTTTCCGTTCAAGAAAACAAAAAACAAAATAACAATACAAAAGACACAGCCAAACGTCCAAGATCCATTCATTTTGAGATGCCTGGACACATTGCGTTTGAAAGACTGGAGATCATAGGGAAGCAGGGAAAAAAATTACAGACAAAGGGAGACAGTTCCAGGAGTTGACTTAGTTGCACAAACGAAAGATCTGGGAGTAATGGTTTAACTCTCTTTGCATTAGAGAGCTGGACAGAAAAGAGATGAGAGTTTGTTGTTAGAAGGGTATGACACGCCCATCATAGAGGTGGAGGGATGCTAGTTAAGACAGTTCAGAGGGGAGCAGTGACCATTGAAGTATGACAGAAAGGAGATGAAGATGCAACAGTGTGACGAAGAGACAGGTTGAAGGGGAGCCAGTAGAGAGGAGTGAGAGTTGGATGACACGGAAAAGCCCCTTTAACTTCACCCTATTGAGAAGAGCTGTATGTGGGGAGCCCTCCCCACACATGAGAGTTGTACTCTACTCAGGGGCGAATAAAGCCCGTGTATAAAGTCAACAACTGTGCAGAGGTAAAGAAGATATGGAGTCGGCTTAGCACACCTAGTCTTCCTTGAAGCAGATTTTACAAGAGATGTAAATAACATGATCTTTCCAATGTAAGTCCCGTGTGGAAGATTTTGTCAGGTTGATAGGTGCAAAACTGGAGTCTTTTTGATGCATTAAAAATAATATATATATATATATATATATATATATATATATATATATATATATATATATATATATATATATATATATATATATATATATATATATATATTTACCCCAGTCAGAGGTAACGAGCCATGTCAGACATTAGGTATGCTATAGGCTCATCTCTTGCTTGCTGAAGTAACTGCTGAGATGGACATTGCGGGAACTGAATGGAAAGGTGAAGTGAGCATTTTGGGAAATCGCAAAGGTCGTCGGCTTGGGTTGGCTTTATGCTGAGTGTGACCCCATCATTTTGGCATGCTACCACTTACCCCTTAACTTGGCCACTCGTAAAGTAAAACAAATGCAACAGAAGAGGCCACTAGTGGGAGAGAGTCTCCTGTCAGTGTGGAGTTCCCAAACCGTTCCAGCATGTGCAGTGGTCATCTTCTGTGACTTGGTTTTTGCCCCTTTTGACCAAGCTTAAGTCTGGATCTCAGAGCATACCTATACAGGTTGTTGTGTTGCAGCATTGGGATGACCTTATTAATGTGAAAGTAATTAAACTGGTAAGTAATAATTGAGAGGGTCATCTAGAGGATTGTCATTAAATTTAATTAAGGTATAGCTTCATCTCCCAGTTCGTGCAAAGGTACACGTAGTTTGCATTATATGTAGAATTATAGGTATCTGTATTTGCAGTGTGTGCATATTTTGGTACAATTTCCTGGGGGGTAGGGGGGGTTTCAAGAATACTCCCTCAGTATCCCTGCTTGTCGTACGAGGCAACTAAAAGGGTTGGTAGTGGGTAAGTGCCCCATCCGGTAAAAAGAACTGACTAAAAAGCAAATAAAGCAGCTCGGACCCGGACGGACCATACATTGGACGACTAAGGAACGAACAAAGTGACATTCTTAAAGGGTGGGAACATAGAATGTGAGAGGAGTGAATGATGAAGTGAAAGTAGAGAGAGGATTGTTCAGGTGCTTGGAGGATGCAAAAGTGGATATATATGTGGATTGACTGAAACCAAATGGAAAGGTGAAAAGGTGAGAGAATGGGAATATGATTTGTAGGTATATGTAAAGGGAGTCAATGAGAATGAGAGGGCAAGAGAGTGAGTATGTTTGATGATAAGCAAGAAGTGACAGAAGGTGAATATAAGAGAGTATGGAAAACAGTGGGTGCAAGGATTGTATGGGTGAGGATGAGTAGGTATACAAGCGTGGGCGATTGTATGTGTGTATGCCCTGACAGAGGACCGAGTGGCAAGAGTGGACAGATGAGTTTTGGGCGAGAGTAGATAAGCATGTATGGACAAGTTTGAGAGGAGCTGAGAGAGTGCTTTTGATATCTGGAGACATGAATGGCAAAGTTGGGAATGTACGAGTGGATGGAGTGGTTGGTCAGTGTGGTGTGCCAGCTGAAGTAGATGGGAATGGTAGTGCTTTAGTGGGAGGTCTGTGCTTGTAAGGGGTTGGCAATAGTTAACACCTCCACTTTCGTCATAAAAAAAAAAGATGATCCACTGGTATACATGGAGAGTAATGAGGGAGGATGGATGATGAACTTTGTTGAACGAAAGGCAATGGAGTATAGACTACGTGTGTGTGGATGAGCTGGAATGAGAAGACAAGTGCTTAGACGCAAGAGTGTGGAGAGGGTTGGGAATGGAGTTCCTCGGACCATCACTTAGTGATGGCCAAGGTAAAGCTGCAAAGAAAATGGCTGAGGAGACGAAGGAGAAGACAGAAGGAAACAGCTCCTGTGAGAAGAGTGGAGAAATTGCAAGATAGTGGAGAAAATGACTGAGCATAAGAGCATAGTGGAAGTAAGATTTGGGGAAGGTATGAGCTAGAGCAGATGGAAGGGGTGTGAAGACGTGATGTAAGATTTTCATGGAAGAGATAGGTGCAGCATGTGAGGCGGCTTGTAGGGAGTGAGGGAGGAGGGATGTAAGGGTGAGCAAGGGACAGCATGGTGGAATGATGAGGTGAAATGTGAGCTTTGGAACAAAAGAAGGCATATGGTGAATGGTTAGCGAGTAGAGGTAGGGGGAGAAGATGAGAGAGAGAAGAGAGAGGTATATGTGAGCAGGAGAAGGGAGGTTAAGAGTCTGGTGAAGGAGAGTAAGAAGAAAAGTGGATGAAGAGTTTGGGAGGAATCTGGAATGTGGAAATGGAGGGAGAGTAAGAAATTGTTTTGGAAGGAGGTAAAGAAAAAAGTAAAAGCAGTGTGAAAGGGGTAATAGGTAGGGGAGTGGAAAGATAGGAATAATAGATTGTTGGTGGAGAAGAGAGAGAAATTGAGTGAGGTGGAAGGAGCACTTTGAGGATTTGTTGAATGTGAGAGGAGGTGAGAGCAGTGTGAGTATAAGTGGTTGGGGAATGGTGGGAAAAGAAGAGACGAGAGGAGGGAGGGAAGAGATCAGTAGGGTGGAAGTAGTTGAAGTGATGAAGAAGATTGAAGCTTGGGAAAAGGCCTCAGGAATTGATGGAGTGTGTGGTGAAATGCTTAGGTATGGTGGGGCGAGATTGTTGTGGAGTGTGGATATGGACGTTGTGTAGATTGATGATTGGGAAGAGGGAAGGGTTCTCCGGGAGAGGACTGGAAATCAGGTATAATTGTTCCTTTATACAAATGAAAAGGGGAGAGAGAAGTTATGTGGCAACCATAGGGGTGACGGTTTGCCTTCTAGGGGTATTTCTGCCTCTCTTAGTGTGACTTGGTAAAATAGTATGGGTAGAATACTCATTGATAGGGTTAGACATATGACAGGAGGAGCTAGTTTGAGAAGAACAAGGGAGATTTAGGAAGGGAAGAGGGTGTGTAGATCAGATATTTGTTCTAAGATGTTTAGTGGAGAAGTATATAGAGAAGGGAAGGAATGTGTAGGCTGCCTTCATGGACTTGGAGAAAGCTTATGACAGAATAGATAGGCAAGGTATGTGGAAGGTATTAAGAATATATGGAGTGGAGGGGAAATTGTTGAGTGCTGTGAAGAGTAAGTATGAGGGAGCTAGGGCTACGGTGCGAGTGGATGGTGAGCTGAGTGAGTTCTTTGATCTCAATGTGGGACTGAAACAGGGTTGTGTGATGTCTCAATGGCTGTTTAATATATACATGGATGGGGTTGTAAAGGAGGTGCAAGGTAGGGCAGTGGATGTGGGGGTGGCTCTGATGAATGAGAGTGAGATTTGGAAGATTCCAATGCTGCTGTTTGCTGATGATACAGTATTGTTGAATGAAGATGAATGGGAGTTGCAAGGTTTGGTGAATGAATTTTAGACAGTGTGTAAGAGGAGGAAGCTGAAAGTTAATGTAAACAAAAGTAAAGTTATGGTGTTTGAGAGGAATGAAGTCACAGTGTACAGTGAGGTAGGATGGTGAGGATATGGAGAATGTGAGTGCATTCAAGTACTTTGGTAGTGTGATGAGTATGATAGAACTTTGGGGGATGAAGTGCGGAAAGGGTACAGCTGGGAAGGAAGGTTGTTGGTTCACTGAGAGCAGTGATGAGAAATAGGGAGGTGAGTATGGAAGTTAAGAAGTCACTGCATGATAGTAACTGTGATCCCTACCCTGACGTATGGAAGCGAGGCGTGGACCTTGCAAGAGGGGAACAAATCAAGAGTGAGAGCAGTGAAAATGAGTTACTTGAGAGGAGCATGTGGAGTGACGTGCAGGGACAGGTTGACGAATGAAGAAGTGAAGGAACGTTGTGGGGTGGAAGTGGATGTGGTTGAGAAGATTAGGAGAAATACACTAAGATGGTTTGGACATGTGGAGAGAATGGAGAATGTAAGACTGGCTAAGAGGGTGTATGTAGGTGAGGTGGAGGGAGGGAGAGGGAGGGAGAGACCGAGGATGAGGTGGAGGGATGGAGTTGAGAGGTATATGAGTGAGGGGGGGTGAGTTGGAGGGAGGGTAGTCAAATGGTGGGTGACAGAGTGACTTTGAGGCGTTTTGTTTGTGGCCACCCTTTGCGAGAGATTAGGGCGTCGGGCTATAGATAGATAGATAGTCTATTTTGGTGTTGCAGTTGATTGCTTATAATTCATGATGAGGTCCTAGGTGAAAAAATTATTTGACCTTTGAAACTGAAATGTATGAGGGATTAGGTGTGAAGCAGGAACCATCTGCAGTTGATGAGTGTTTTGTGTGTATTAGAGCTTTGGAGGAGATGTTAAGCCCACCCGGACTTGCCCCGACCAAGATTGGAGCCCCACCACAGTATACCCCTATAAAGTCTGTAAATTCATTTAGGCAGTCAACTCCACAGTAGTGAAACTTGGTTGTAGGAGGTATGCAGAGCTATCAGGGAAATTCAGTAGTACTAGAGTGCAAGGATGTTGACGTTCTAAGGATGAGTGAAATGTATGGTCTACATACTAGGACCCTAGTGAATCACTTTTTAATGCAGGTGGAGTCAGTGACTGCTAAACTTAGAACAGAGAAAGGCAGTAGCGCTCACCCGTATGGACACAGAGTTGCATACATATGTTCTGAGAGAGTTAGCTTATGTGAGGCAGGTAGTACTTACAGAAACAACAAGACATTGTTGCAACAAGAGTTCAGAGGTCCCACAGGGATAGCTGATGCATTCCAGAAGCTTGCACAAATGGAGTATAACTTTGAGAATCCACCTAAGAGGTTTGTTAGACAGTTCAAGAGTAACTTTAGGGCAATTTGTAGAGAACACCCCCATATTAACCCTCCCAATGTGGAGCAGATGTGCAAAGAAAGCTGTGCTACGTAATGTACCCCAGGAAATTAGGGAACGATTAGAGTTGTTTAAAGATCTGGGAATGGAAGAGACCTTTATTTCAGAATCAGACAGAGAGAGGGGTTATAGACAGTGGCATAGAGTGGCAAAACTTGTGGATGAACAAGGGTCTGGTGTTGTGTTCCAACCCCTACTAGAATCATGCATCCAGTTGTTAATGACAACGCTCATTCATTGACTCAAGTACCAGTACGTCAGGTGTCCTTTAAACCTAGACCTACAATGTGGCCTTGTGGGTGGTGTTCAAATGGCAGTAAACATGACTGGGCGAGTTATCGAGGGAAACCCGAGCTGGAAAGTTGTTTTGATTGCTTGAAAGCTAACTCTAGAAGGGATGCCCTGGTAGACCTAACATGAGTAGAGAACCAGAGAGAAGTGCGCCAAGTATACCTCCTGCAACAGCTAATTCCCTTCCACAGCAGGATTCTCAATTACATCCAGACTCCCAACCGCCTAGAGAATGACTAGAGGACCCTGAGGTAAGGCAGGCTGCCGGTCATGCTGTGTGTACCATACAGGATGTAGAACAGAATAAGACTCGTCAGAACCTTTCAGATGCTGGGGTGGAGGAAGTCCAAAAATTTCGAGGCAAAGTAGACACTCCAGTGACTCGCTTGATTTTGGGACAGTATCAGGTTTCAGCTTTTGTAGATACCAGCAGTGTAGCAACACTGGTGAAAGAGAGTACAGCAAATAGATTAGGATTAAAGATTAGCAAGTGCCAACGTTCATTGCACTCAGTGTCCAACCATAAGTTAACTGTTGTTGGCCAGGTTTCCTCGGCAGTGCATATAGCCCCCAGCACAAGTGTAGTGCAGCAATTCGTAATGGTCTCAGACTATTATTTGTCAACAGAAGTGCTCATGGGTGTCCACTTAAATGGTAGGGAGATTTTCACTTGGGACGGAAAAGGTCAGGTGATGCATTGGGGTGGTCAGCAGTACAAGGTCCAAAATAAGCTTTGTTAGATAGTGAATAGAATAGGGTTCCGGTCTAACCATAAAAGAAAGGCAGAAGGAGAGCTAGTACAAGCGAAGTGTAGGACTATGATACCTGCACTGACATTTGTCAGTACTCATTGTGTTAAAAGACAGAAACCCCAGAGATGTCTTACATGTTAGTAAATTTCAGAAGGCCGGGGGTAAAGCTTCATTAGCACCAAATTGTTCCGTGAAAGTTAGTGAGAACGGAACATGCTATTTACCCATTACCAACGTAACCAAGGGGCCAGTGAAGTTAAATCCAGGACAAGTGTTGGGGACGTACCATGTTGCTGACGAATCGAATACTGCTTATCTTAGACCCAAGGAACAGGACAGAAGTCCACCTGAATTAGTGCAACCAGAAGTCGAGGCAGAAGGTGACCTTGTGGCACCAGTAGTTCGGGTCGATAATGCTTTGTTACCCCACATGCATCAGGCATAGGATGAGAGTGACCGATGTGTCGTGCTTAATTCAATTCTCAGAGGGCTGAAGTGGACACATTTGTCTCAGTCACTCAGGGACAAATTGAGAGAACTGATATTGGGTTATCATGCACTGTTCATTCTTGGTCCGAAGGAAATTGGCACCCTTAAAGTACCAGAAGCCCACATTGATACTATCGACTCTGAACCAGTGTGTATGCCTTGTATCGGCATCCTGAGCAAGCAAGGAAGATAATCTCCGAGATAATCAATGAGATGATTGATAAGGATGTGATTGAGGAATCGACCCCTGCATAAATAGCCCCCATAGTCTTAGTCAGCAAGCCAGAGGGCAGTAAAAGGATGTGTATTGATTATCGGGCTCTAAATAAATAGGTCAAGATAGATATCCAACCCCCACCCTTATTAAACGAAGTAATAGGGGAAAGTGCTGGGAAAATGTTTTACTGTACCCTTCATATGAAAGGCACCTACCTCCAAGTTCGGTTGGGGAGAGCTCTCAAGACTTGACAACTGTTTCTGATGGGGTTAATTTGTTTAGATACAAGCGCTTACCTTTCGTATTGTCTCAGAGTCCAGCTATTTTCACTATGAAAATGCAGAAAATGTTAGCCCCTTTAGTTAGAGAAGGTTGTGCCGTAACTACGTAGATGATGTTGCGATTTGGGCAGACTCTTTTGATCAGATGCTAGACCGACTGAAGATTACCCTTGGAAGATTAACCGAGTTTGGAATGAAGCTGAATGTTAGTAAATGCTCCTTCATAAGGCAAGAAATTAAGTTCCTGAGACATGTAGTGTTGGAGAAAGGAATACACCCTGACAGTAAGAATCCTGAAGCCATTGAACATAAGTCACGACCAACGAAGATCAAGGAAGTGAGACGTTTTGTGGACATGTGTAACTTTTATCGCAAACACATTCCTGATTTTGCTGCCATTTCCAGTCCTCTCACTAATTTGCTTAGGAAGAACGCAATATTTGAATGGTCAGAGGAGTGTAAGAATGCATTCTCAGTTCTTAAACAAAAGTTAATGTCAGCTTCAGTGCTAGTAAAGGCAGATTAAACTAAACCGTTCGAGTTACACACAGATGCTAGCGACTCGCACACTGGCAGAGCTCTTATGCAGCTGGAGGGTGAGAAAGATCTGAGACCTATTGATACTTTTCAAAGAAGCTTACCCCGACAGAAAAGAAGATACTCAGTAACCGACAAGGAAGCCATGGCAGTAGTGAGTGCATGTAGATTCTTCAGCCACTATTTTTGTGCAAACCCTTTTCCATCATTACTGACCATAGACCATTAACCACCATCTTTAAGAAAACGACTAAATGCTCACGTATGTCGCGTTATTTGTTGGAGATGAGAGACTACGATTTTGTTACAAAATATAATAAGGGTATGAATCAATATGTCCCAGATCTTTGAGTAGACCAGTAGGAGCAATCGAGGAGGCCTCAGTTATAACACAATCTAATGCAGAATTTCGGTGGTTGGGCCTTACGGTGGACAAGGTATGGGAAGCCCAGAGAGCAGACCCGAAATAGAGGCAGGTAATTCAGTACTGAGAAGGAGGTCAGTTACCCAGGAAATTGTCTGGTAATCCCATTTACGCTTTCGAAATGAACGAGGAGCTTCTGTATGTCCGAAGAGAAGACATGGGAAAGTCCAGATTGTGCCTGGTAGTACCCAATTCTTTAGTGGCTATTGTTTGTTCAGTTGTTCATAACCCTTCACAACTAGGAGAACGCAAGACGGTAGCCAAGGCAAGACAGTTTTTCTATTGGCTGTCTCTTCTCATCGATGTGCAGCATTTCATTAAATCATGCAAGTCATGTCAGCAGTTCAAGGGTCACGGGAAGATTGTGCACCATTTTAAGGAATTGCCACCTGCAGATGATAATGGTCAGAGGGTTGCAATAGATCTCATAGATTTCCATAATAGTAGGAGTGGTCACAGGTATTGTCTCACAGTGATAGACCATTTTTCTAGGTATCTATGTATCTATCCCCTTTGTACAAAATCCACCAAAGCCCTAGCTGAAGAATTTAAGGACATCTGTAGGTATGACAAGCAGCAGGTAGTTATCATGGACAACGGAGGAGAAATTACTAGTGCAGAGTTTAGAGACTTCTGTACGAGAGCCGGGATTAAGCAAGGATTCTGTTTGGGGGAGGCGGTGGCTCAATCGGTAGAGAGATGGCCTGCAGTCCTACCGGACCCAGATTCAAATCCACGCTGGGGCAGGGAACAGTTTAAGGATTTGAATTTCATGAAATCAGCCTTTACTGACCTACTAGAAGACCCTCCGACATGTCGTAAAAATACCCCTGCTAATACCAATACCCCATTCCTGTATGAGACAGTCCTAGCATGTATTCATTATGGACGGTGGGTGTTAGCGCCGAAATGGTGACATGTAGAGGTGTATGGTGTGTAGGAGGATTACTGGACCTTGAGAACAGGCTGTGAAGCCTATGCCCGGAGTTGGAAAAAAAAAAAAATCTACCATCCCTGAGGCAATTCAGTTATTGAGAGAGTGCATAGGACCTTAAAGACAGTACTGGCAATCTTGAGCCAAGAACACCCGAATATGTGGCCCATGCACCTGTACGACACTGAGAAAGCATTGAACGAAGCAGTGCATACGTCCCTAGGCACATCACCTTTCTTTGCTCTTTATGGACGTAATCCAAATGGCGAGGTAAGAGATTTGCAGTTGTCTACTGATGAAGAGTGTGTAGAGAAAATAGATGTCAAACAGATGCTCAAGGAGACACAATGTTGGATAACAGCAGTATACCTTAACAGAGCAAATGAGGGACGTAGGAATGACTCTCCAGTAGCAGTTGAATTAGTTTGAAGGTATATCGAAGGGTGCTGCCAGGTATGGCATCAAAGCTAAATAGAAAGTGGCACGGTCCTTACAAGATTATCAGAGTTATCGATGAGTTGGAAAATGTGTTTGAAGGCACCATCTTGAGTAGGGCAGCTGAAAAGGTCAAAAGATATGTTGAAAGAGATGCTTTAGTGAGTACAGTGGATCACAAGTTTTTGACCAGTGAGGATGAGGAGTAGATAATGCCTAGTGTAAGATCACGGAGACCGCCTGAGATGATGCAGTACAAGTAGATGATGGGTGTATGGTGTATGTACTGTATATACTCATTTTGCTTTTCTCTTAGCACGTCTTGTCCTTGCCTTAACTGGCTGGGAACATGGAGTCAGCTATGCCTTTCCAGGTCTCTGTGGGCTGTACCTGCGTATTTATTTTTTTCTACCAATGCTTATGGGTTGTAATTTCGGGTTGATTAATAGGGTTTAGTAGTTGTTTAGGGTATGTCCAGCTTTTGGAGAGACGAGACGTGGAAGCTGCGTGTTGTCTTGCCTTGCCTCGAATCTTTTTTGGTTATTTAGGTTAGATTGTTAGGTTTACTTAGGGAAAATGAGATCTCACAGTTAGACTTATTTTTTCCAGATTTTGGGAATTGTACAGTCAGGGAATGTTCCACATTACCCACTGTTCAGAGCATTGGTGGTTGATGAACAGCAGGCCCTACCTGTCCGGTAACTGTGAGTGGGAGGGAGGGTGACAGGCGGTAGGAGGTTTGGCGAGTTGCTCACGTCACAGTATCAATAGCCAATGATAATGCGTCCGAAGTATTCTCAGAATACAAAAGCGGTATGTTGTTTGTATGGTATTACACTGTTCTCTGATTATTATATACGAGTAGTACATGTTTACTGTCAAAGGTATGCTTCTTTGCCTTTGTTTTGTAATGCTCAATAGGAATGATAGTTACAAAGACTGATCTTACAATTAGGACTTCCCATGTCATTCTGTGTAAAGGAAAACGAAAAGTCTGTTAATAATCATAGTCTGTTTTTTTTTTTTTTTTTTTTGTTACACACTATCTTAGACTCTAAGTTCGAGACGAATAATTACCAGAATAACACTGGAAATGTTTTCAGGCGGATGTTTATAGTGGGATGACAGAGGATAAATAATTAAAGAAATTTATAACAATATATAAAGTATATATATATATATATATATATATATATATATATATATATATATATATATATATATATATATATATATATATGGTGGCTTTGTTTTATATATATATATATATATATATATATATATATATATATATATATATATATATATGGTGGCTTTGTTTTCGAGTCAACTGTTATGAATAAATGTTATATCGTTACGAATATCTCGTGGGGAAACGTCTCATGTTAAAGTTGAGAGGGAATGAAAGCATTCAGACTTCTGTCCG
The DNA here is from genome assembly GCF_032717465.1 of Coenobita brevimanus. Lineage (NCBI taxonomy): Eukaryota > Metazoa > Arthropoda > Malacostraca > Decapoda > Coenobitidae > Coenobita > Coenobita brevimanus. The sequence continues at coordinate 42,479,361 of NC_136999.1, read as the reverse complement.
AATCCAGCAAACTTCCATGACATTCCTTACAACACTGACTCTACAGACATCTCTGTAATATTTAAAATCAAATGCAAGCATCATAATTATCACATATCCTTACTAAATTAACTCAAACAGACCGTCCAAGTCATACACTGCAGACTTACTGTACATATGATTCCCAACCTACCACCAAACCCTCCTCTTCCCCCAGTCCCCCGCCTCCCCCACCTTCACACACACAGTTACGAGACACACAACGTCCGGCTGCTGCTGCACATTCACCCATCATACACCAGTGCTTCGCAAGGTGGGCACTGTGGAACTTTCCCTGATTGTACATGCGAGGGGCATTTCTACCTAAAGGTCTCCACCTGGAGGTTTCCTACTTGCTTTGAGAACCTCGAGCGCCATGAGTATGTAATGCCCAAACTGCAGTATAGGATTGCTCAGAGAGAGAGGGGAAGTTTCCAGTTTCTCTATAGGGCTTGGAGAAGCTGATGTATGGGGCTCTCGCATGTTGGGCGAGGTAGGTAGGCTTCGCTCGGCCTCTCTGGACAAAACAAAGTGGAGCGGTTCGTGTTACTCTCAGCTAAGCACAAAGTTTCTCCTTGTTGCAGGGCATTCTTCTTGTGAGTAATATACCTGGCAAGTGACATACGTTGTCGGTTGCATATCGTGAGTAGCACGAGAAAATTTACTCGTGGTAGAGGATTTTTTTTTTTAGGGGGAGGGGGGCAGACAGGATAGCTGCCAACTGTTCTCGAGCATGGAGCTTATGTAATATCCCACAGTTGCAGTATAGGACAGGTTTGCTGGTGTCTTTGGAGGCATGTAGATTGGTTTCCCCTCACAAGCAAGGAGCGTGTAGAACACCCCACAGTAGCAGTATTGAGGGAGACTGGTCAAGTAGGTGAAATTTACATACAGAGTTTGTTAAGTATGGGTACTGGTTATTTCCGAGGGGTTCAGAGCCAGTCGCCCGAACTTTTGGTCTTCCCTAACCGTGGGTGGATGTAGTGCCTGGAAGTGATAATGAGTTGTATCTTGTTCATTTTATGACCCAATGTTCGGTTTAGTGAGAGAGTGTGGCCAGGGTATAGCCGTATCCATGTGAACGTGATCAGAATGTAGATTAAGTTACCTAGTGCTTAAGTCATTTTTTTTTCTACTATAATTTATTAGTATTAAGTCTCTTTATAATATTAAAATCTCGAGCGGGTAGGAGTATGTGCCTATGGTCACGTAATCCAGCATAATGTACGCATGTGCAAGGGGTGTGAGGCACGATGATTTTCAACGCTTTATCGATGCAAGGGTATAGAGAGAGGTTGCTGGAGTGTGATTATTGTAACTAGGGAAAGTCATTTTTTTGGGTAGCCAATTGTAAGGGGAAAGGAATCACATTGAGTCTGTCACGAGTCTGTAGTAATGAAAACTTAAATTGTGTAAGCCATCATCCTCCCCTCCCTTTCCACCATGTAATATTGGCATGTCACTCGCTCACCGACTGTTAAACGCGGCGAGTGGTCGGTGCTGTCATCCTCCTCCCCACTTCCCCTCCAAGGAATTCGGTAAGTAATTTGATAATATTGATGTTTGATATGTTGAAGCGCGAATAAGTGATACCTCACGAGTGATAACAGTGACGAAAATAGAGAAATAGACTCTCGGTTAGTATCAAGTGTTGTTGTACCCCAGGAAGTGTCATGTTTGATCACGCGAGGTGACGCCACTGGCCTCATTTGTCAAGCGAGTCATGAGTTCCCGCTCACCTCCCTTGCATTCTGTAAGCTTGATAGTGAGGTATTTCCCATATATATATGTGTACTCTATTATTTAGTGTGTAACTGGGTTACGAGAATGCTAGCTACAGAGTTCCGTCAGAGCTTCAGATAATAATGTGATTTTTAGGGCCAAATATCAGGTGCCCTGGAACTGTGAATTATTTTTTAATGTGTGTTGGGATGACTTTCCAATTCATTACTTATTAGGGCTGTGATAGTTGTGAGTTAATGTTCATGTAGTTACTTTGTGAGGCACATTGATGTCGATGCGATGATGTTTTTCATGGTTAGAGTAGGGTTATTCATGCTTATTTGTTGCTTCTCCTCTATGTTATCCCAACAATATGTATAACTTTGAGCAGACCTAAGTGTCCGTAGTGCCACGTGTTATTCTCTTTCTAATTGAAATACCGAGTGTTGTAACTCATGTTTCTTTATTATGAGACCTTCTCGATCACCTGAAGAGATTACTTACATTAGGGAGAATAGTTATTCAATGTACAGTACACCTCCGGACAGAAATTCGTGATACAGGGTAATCTGCCACTAGATGTCAGGTTAATCGCACACGTCGACCCCCCCTAACTCCCCTCCTTACTCCCACCAAAACACTGATTTGTTAGGCGGATGGATGGGAGATATGAAGCGTCGCTCACTCTCACGTCTTGCTGCATGTAATGTTACTTTCATTTATCTTACTATTAGGTGTATTATCAAGTGTATATATCCATCTCCAGTTCCATGAGAAGTGATTATATCGAAGTTTTAGCAGATTTCAATACAATGATCTTAATGTTTAGTCTGGTTTCCAAATAGTTATCCAACGCGTTCTAAGCGATAGACTAAAATCCAAGTAACACTTAAAAGTTATATGGCCAGATTAATCCCTCCTTGACTTGTCATGTGGACAGCCACATTTACACTCACCTACTTATCCACTTACCCACTCAACCCATTTAACACAACCCACTGACCTCACCCCTGCCAGTCACCCAGCTCACCGATCCCTGCTATCTAGCCACTAACCCACGAATGCCACATACGAAGTTCACCCAGCAATGCCGCTCAACTCATTTACTCATTCACTTCACCCTGAACCCACCCAGCCACCCAACCCAACCACCCACGTAGATCATCCCGACCATTCAATCGTCTCAGCGACCCTAGACCAACGGTGCCCACTCACCCTGGCGACTCATTGTCCACACATCCCAACAACCTATCTTGCCCACCGACCCCTACCACCTTCCCACTTTCGAATTCCACCAACCCTGGTCACCCAACAATGCCATTCATCTCATCCGTCCACACAACCCTCCCACCTTTCCCTGAGCACTCCCAGCCCACCTCACCCTGTCCATCCACCCTCCTGTCCACCCACTCCTCCCAACTACCCACCCGCCCATCCACCCTTCTTACCCAACCCCATTCACTCCACCACCCCATTCACCCATTTGAACCCGATTTGTCTATCAAACTCATCCAAACCAAACTTACCGACCCCTCCCCGACCACCCACACATCCAGCCACCTACTCACCCAGTCCACCAAACGCATCCACTCACTAGCCCAATCACTCCTACAACCCACCCAAAACCACTCCACACAACACGCCCAACAACTGCCCCCCCTCCTCCCCTCCACCATTACCACTGTCCACCCACCCTGGCTGTGCACCGAACTACCACAACCACCAACTGAACCTCATCAACTCCAACCACCCAACCAACTGACTTACACACACACACACACACACGCAGAGAGAGAGAGAGAGAGAGAGAAACAAAACATGCATAAACAGACAGACAGACAAAAACACTCACAAAGAGAGAGAGAGAGAGAGTAAGAGCGCGTCCACGCGTGTGCTCGAGCAAGTGCTGGCAACATGTAAGCAACACAGTTATGACTACGCTGCAAACATGTTGGGAACAGCAGCGTCCAGATCATGTTGGCAACATCATGATGAAGTCTCAACTGCCTGGTATGGATACACTTATCCCATCGCCTCTCCTGCAAGTGTTCGAAGCTGCACTGAAACATGTTTGCATACATCTGTCCAAATACTGCTTCAAACATGTTCCCGAACATGTTGCCTGCCGTGTTGCCAATATATGTTCGAGAGCACGTGTGGACTCGCCCTAAGAGAAACAACACACACACACACACACACACACACACACACGCAGACTCAGGCCGCCAATGCTCCATACCCGGTCAACTTGGTCAGTGGCATTACCTAAATTAGTATCTTTATATGATTCAAGCTCTGTACCAGGTTAGACTACATGGTGTTCTAATATATATATATATATATATATATATATATATTATATATGCAAGACTTGTTCAAACAGTAAAGAAATCAAAGTAGCACAAGAATCCCAGTGGGCAAATGTCACATTTTTCATGTGGAAAAGATGTGGACTGGAGATATCTAAAAAATGTAGATATCTGATCTTTTTTTATATGTTCGTTTCTCGAGTATTTAAGCACGTGTAATAGACGAGTTGAAAATCATGGGTAATACACAGTAATATCTGGTGGAATAAATCACATGCATGCAAATTAGGAAGGCTCTCTAGAAACCAAATGCATAAAAAAATATACATTCACTCCCTAACTCCAACAAGTTTTTCCTGTGCTGAATAAAGGTAATAATTTAGCCACAAATTGTCAAATTCATCAATCATCAAAGCATTGTTAACTTATAAGTCGATTAACTCATACAGACTATAATTTATTCAGCTTGGGAAGAACTTGTAGGATCTGGGTATTGAATATAAATTAGTTTTATCTATGTGATTTCTAGAGAGCCTTCCTAATTTAAGTCGTATAAACTTGTCTAATGATTGATAAAATAAACGGTCAAGATGCATCATAATCATCAACGGGTTACTTTTCAATAATGTGCAAACTATATAAATGTCCTGCAAGATTCATATACTACATACAGTACTGTAACTACATCAGTATAGTTAAGGTATAGTTAATGGTGAACGGAACCCATGAAACTTGGTTTGACTTTAACTGTGCAATACATCAATAGTCTGCACAAGATTGGACACTAATGAATAGAGGTATGTTTAAAAATTAATACACAGAGTAGTTGTTTAATTCATATATTGTGTATTACAGAAAAATCATTCACATTGCTATCTTAAAGAGTTGATGAGGTGAAAAGCTTTGGATTCCACCTTCTGCAGAAGAGCTGTATGTGATAAAAAGAAAGTAATTAATCAGAAATTAATTAAGGCAACTAATTAGGGAAAAAATAAAATGCCATAGGGGAACTTAACAGTATACTAAAGGTTAACAGAGGATCTGATAGGACGGGAAGGATAGAAGACAACCAACAACCATCTTCACATTCAGCAGAGTGTTCGTTTCAGTAGCCAGATCCATTGCTTCTCTTAGAGTAAAAAAAACAAACAATCAGAAACCCTGGGAGCACTGTGAAAAACAAAACACTACTTAGGTGCTACCACCAAGAATAATAATGTACAATGTAGGTTCTGTGTGACAAATGGAGAAGCTGTCCACCATCCTCTTAAGGAGAATGCTGGCTGCGTGGTATGTGCAGTTCTATACATGTGGGAGAATTACAGTGTTAGATTATCTGAAAGAATAAAACATAGACATTAGTTTCAAGACAACAGTAAGTACAGTAAATCAGGGAAATTTTGTTTTTGTTTAGTTCAGTCATAGTACAGTGGGGTCGCACAGTATGCGAGTTCACAGTACGCGAATCACATAGCATGCAAGTGACCAAAAATAATAATCAAAAAACCTTCACCGCACGAGTTTAGCCCCCAATACGCGAGGTAGAGGCAAGGAGTGGCCCAGAACTGCTATTTTCCCTGACTAAGCGACCCCCCTTCCCGCACAATGTGCCCATTGCGACTTAGAGGCTCTTGGGGAAGGTGCTCAAGAGGATTCCACAGTAAGATCTCACCAATAACGACTTCGACAAAAACGTTTTCGGCAATAACATTAAGTTAGAATAGAATCCAGTTTCTTTAATAATGTTTGGATTAACTTGACTGGCAGTTATTTCGTGAATGCTAAGTTGTTATACAGCAAATAAGTCAATAGCAAGGTAAGGAATGAAGCAGACAAACAAGGAGAGATGAAGGAAATTGCTGAAAATACGAGCAATAGCGAGGAGGAGATTGAGGATCCTCCACTCACCACCTCCCCTGACTCGCCCGCCACCGTCCACTCCACCTCCACTCCCCCCCCTCCCCCCGACTCACTAGCCGCCTCCACCTCCGAAGTCCCACGTGCTTCACCTGGCATACCTGCAGTCCCCACCACAATGACTGTTACTGCATTCTGGAAGAAATATAGCATTCGAAAGGCCATAAGTTTCTTCATCAAAGCCTGGAATAATACAACACTGGCAATTGTTAAACACACGCGGTGCGGGGTGTGGTGCAGCAGGGGCACTCTAAATGTGTTGCCGCACCTCGGAACCTCTGTTATTTACGTCCATCAGGCCCGCTGTCAACTGTTGTTAAGGTGACTGACTATATTTTTGTTATTGTAGCTATATGTAGGTGGTGGCGACCATCATCCACTCACTTGATGTAGTGTTGCCTACTTCTTCCTTAGCCTGTATCATTCTTTTTCTGTGCCTGTCCTCCTCTCTTCCTATTTCTCCCATCTTTCTTGTCACTTCTTATTGCTTTTCTTTACAGGTGGCTTTACATTGAGTGACAAGCCTAATGGTTTCCTGTAAGCCAAGAAACCATTTACAACGCTGGGTGGTAACCATATAACCAAACCATACGTGCTCCCTACGTGTCAACAAGTGGGTTGGTGGAGGGTTAGTGTCCCTCCTCGTAAAACAACTAACTCAAAGTCAAATAGCCACCCCTTATGGGATTATGGCAACTGGCAGTAGATAGATAGATAGCTATATGTGCAGTATACAGTATGTTTGAAAATTTTTCCCTTTATTATGTCTCTAACGTTCAAAAAATGTCAAGGTATGAGGGGGTACCGCCCATATGTAATTTTCCCATAAGATTATGTATTCACAGTGCACGATTTCAAAGTGCGTGAGGACCAGGACCACCCATCCACTCTTGTACAGTGCAAGCCCACTATATTTAGTTTTTTTTTTTTCAGTATAGGTAAGAAATAACTCTTTTTTGCATGATTTAAGGAACAACTTCCACCGCAAACGAATCCTAAGGTCTGTAATTGGGTGAACTCAAATTCGAAATAATATCCTTAAACTGGTACTAATATGTATATATATACAAAGTATTTTTTTTCTCTGGGGGGAGGATTTACTCATATTTTGATTTTAACTGACAATACAAGTACTTTCAACCGCAAATGATTACATACCTAACCCTGTCCTAACTCCCATTAAGGGGTTGAACTCAAATGCGAGATGAAAACTGTAAAATCGAACAAATTATTTACCTTTTACTATTAACCTAACCTAGTCTAACCTAACCTAACCTGGCCTAATACCTGTGCATGGCTGAAGTCATATGATATTAAAAAAGGGAAATAAAACTGAATGAAGTACTTTTTAACCTGTTAACTGTGGCATTAGGTTTGATGGCTAATCCCCCCATGCACAAAAAAACAATTTATTTTCCTCAAAAATAATTTTTACTTTTGTAAATGAAAGTGTGCATGGAAAAGAAGAGGAAACCAAATATGAGTTCATCATTTACCTAGTTTGGCCGGTGTACGCTATTAGTGGACACGGGTGAAAAATGTAGCATGCCTTTTTCAAACAAAATGAGCTTGATCATATGATGTACGTTGCAGTCACACGCTATTCTTCATACGATGTACATAGCAGCTCTCGGGTTAATTAATCTAATCTAACCTACCAAATCAGAACTAATCCAACAAAATTTACCCCCCAACCTAACCTACATTAACTGTGAAAGCATCTTATCTAACCCAACCTGGCCTAATCCCTGTATGTGGTTGAAGTCATATAAAAAAAAAAAGACAATTAAAATCAAATGAAGTGCTTTTTAATCCAACCTAACCTACCAAATCAGACCTAATCCAACCAAATTTAAATTCAATCTAACCTACATTAACTGTGAAAGCTCATAATTTGGGGGGCAGGGACGGGCTAAGGTCGCCCTCCCCAATCCGTGACTATACAGTGAGTTGTTACTGCACGAACAAAAACACCTAAAGGACATATTTGCGAGGAAAATGTCATATCTGAAACTCCTGATGAGTAAATATCATTGAAAAGGCTGAAATTCCCAAAGGGTGTGACTAAACGAAAACGTAATACTACCTAAATTAGCACTATATAGGCGCCTGACAGAATTAATGCCTAGCCTATAGGCTAGCCTAGGGCCTATACATCATGTGGATAGGCTAGGCTATTTAGACCGAGCCTGTGTGGTTGACCAGTTTATTTAAGGCTAATTTCTTTAACACACTACAGTCTTTATACCTAAAGCTTATATATGAGTAACTTTTGATACTGAAAATTGATAGAGGACTTCAAAAGTCTTACCCTCCCTCAAAGATTGTGCCTTTGTACGTATGGTAAATGCGGTGTTTGAACTTTGAATGTTTGTGCAAGGTTACCATTGAAAATACTCAAACTTCGCTATAGGTAGCAAGTTGGAATGGCAAAAGAGCCAGAATAATGCCAAAGATGTTAAAATATTAAAAATGGCCCAAATATCTAAAACAATTATAGAACGGCATTAGATGTAAAAATTAAATATTTATACATGATCAAAGTCAGTTCCTCTATATCTAGCGAGAAAGTATAGCTAAACTGTACAAGCATGGCAACACTGTATGAGGCGTGTTGTTTACATCGATATTGTGATTAATACGGTATTTCGCATTCGTAAAAAAAATAAAGAAAATGTTTAATAAGCACTTTTTTTTTTATGCGAGGAAGAAGGAACCAAAGGCCATATGCCCGCAGTAACAGTTCCCTCCAAGAGAAAAACAAAATACAATATAGAGCCAAATTCAAGATCCGATCATTTTGAGATGCCTGGACACACTGCATTTGAAAGACTGGAGATCATAGGCAGCAGGAAATAGAGACAGAGGGAGACAGTTCCAGAGCTGACCTGTTGCATAAATGAAAGACTGGGAGTAACGTTTAACTCTTGCATTAGTGAGATGGACAGAAAAAGGATGAGAGTTTGCTGCCAGACGGGTGCTACGCGCCCGTCGTAGAGGTGGAGGAATGCAAGCAGACAGTTCAGAGGAGCAGTGACCATTAAAATAGCGATAGAAAAGAGATAAAGATGCAACAGTGCGGCGAAGAGACAGAGGTTGAAGGGAGTCAGTAAGAGGAGGAGAGTTAATGAGACGAAAAGCCTTTGACTGCACCCTATTGAGAAGAGCTGTATGTGGGGAGCCTCCTCACACATGAGAGTTGTACTCCACACAGGGGTGGATAAAACCCCTGTATAGAGTCAACAATTGCGCAGGGGTAAAGAAAGAGCGGAGTCGGCCTAGCACACCCAATCTCTTGGAAGCAGATTTTATAAGAGATGTAATATGATCTTTCCAAGATAAGTCCCGAGTAAATGAAACCCCAAGCATGTTCAAGGATGATGCAGGATTAAGCTGAATATTATTAAACATTAGTGGGTATACCTGTGGAAGATTTTGTCAGATTGATAGGTGTAAGAACTGAGTCTTAGATGCATTAAAGACAACCATGTTATTTTTACCCCAGTCAGAGATACGAGCCAGGTCAGACATTAGGTGTGCCATAGCCTCATCCCTTGTTTGTTGAAGTAACTGTTGAGATGGGCGTTGCGGGAACCGAATGGAAAGATGAAGGGTGGAGTCATCAGCGTATGAGTGGATAGGGTTAGATGTACAGCTTAGAAGATCATTGATGAATAAAAGGAAGAGAGTTGGTGATAGGACAGAGCCCTGAGGAACACCACTGTTGATAGATCTAGGAGAAGAACGATGGCCGTCTACAACGGCGGCTATAGAACGACCAGAAAGGAAGCTAGCGATGAAGGCACAGATAGAAGGATAGAAACCGTAGGAGGGCAGTTTGGAAATTAAAGATTTATGCCAGACTCGATCGAAAGCCTTTGAGATGTCAAGTGCAATGGCAAAGCTTTCACCAAAGTCCCGAAAGGAGGATGACCAGGAGTTTGAAAGGTAGAGAGAAGATCGCCAGTGGAGCGTCCCTGACGGAACCCATACTCGACGATCGGAAAGAAGGTTGTGATAGGAAAGATGCCTTAAAATTTTTCTATTGAGAATTGACTCGAAAACTTTTGAAATACAGGATGGTAAAGCAATTGGACGATAGTTGGAGGGTTGGGAGTGGTCACCCTTCTTTGGGACTGGCTGAATGAGAACAAACTTCCAGCAAGAAGGAAAGGTACCAGTTGACAGACAAAGGCTAAACAGTTTGCCTAGGCAGGGTGTAAGCACAGAAGTACAGTTCTTGAGAACATCAGGAGGGACTCCATCAGGCCCATATGCCTTGTTAGTACTGAGGCCAGTGATGGCAGAAAATACATCAACTGAAGAAATTTTAATGTCAGCCATGAGGAAGTCAGAGGGGAGAAGTGATGGAGGAACAGCACCGGAATCGCCTAAGGTAGAATTGGAGGAGAAAGTCTGTGCGAAGAGATCTGCTTTATCAGTAGAAGAAACAGCTACAGAACCATCAGAGTAGAAAAGAGGAGGGAAGGATGATGAGGTAAAGTTGTTAGAAAGATTTTTGGCAAGATGCCAGAAGGGGCGGGAAGAATTCGAGTTGGAGAGTTGAGAGCATTTAGTATGGATGA
>NC_136999.1:42461309-42463809 GCF_032717465.1 Coenobita brevimanus | reverse complement strand
TCTCATGATGGAGCTCCTCTTTTGAGCAGTAACGTGGGTGACACTCTCAAGAGTTCTGTGCTAATTTCCTGTCTGATGGTTTTGTCAGTCCTCTGGACAGTAATGACAGAAAATCAGTTAAAATATATCGTGACACAGGTGCTTGCCAATCCCTTATGCTGACCAGTGTTCTAGGCTCTAATGTTAATTCCTCTGATGAAACTGTAATCTTACAAGGTGTAGGGAATAATTACTTCTCTGTCCCTCTGTGTGGAGTGAATTTAGAGTCTGGTTTTGTTAATGGTTCCGTTATGGTTGGGTTGGTTGAGACACTCCCAATGTCAGGTGTAACTTTCTTACTTGGAAATGATATTGGTGGAAGTCAAGTGTGTCCAGCTCCTCAGTTGTCTAGTGAGCCAGTGGCTGCGACCCAGGATTGTGATGTCCCTGATGTGTTCCCTGCATGTGCTGTCACTAGGGCTAAGTGTAAAGTTACTGGTGATTTAGAGGATAATGATGATGATGATGTTATCCTAGCTGACACTTTTCTTGCTAATTTGGACCACTCACCAGATGAGGCAGTACCCCGTAGTGTTGATAATTTGTCTCGTCAAGAGTTGGTTGAGTTGCAGATTGCTGACCCTGAATTGAAAGGTCTAGCTAACTCTGCTTGCAGTGAGGAAGAGTCAGCTGGTGCTTTTACTTGTTATTATATAAAGTCAGGAGTACTTATGAGGAAGTGGAGACCCCCAACAGCATCAGCCGACTGTGAGTGGGAGGTTGTACATCAAGTTGTCATCCCTCGTGTTTGTAGGCAGGATATCATTAGAGTGGCTCATGATTCCAGTTTGGCAGGACACCTTGGAGTGAGGAAGACTGTGGCACGCATTTTGAAACACTTCTACTGGCCAGGTATCTTCAGGGATGTTTCCTGGTATTGTAAGTCTTGTCACACCTGTCAAGTTGTGGGGAAGTGTAATCAGACCGAAAAGGTTGCACCTCTAGTTCCCATTCCTCCTTTTGAGGCGCCATTCACCCGTGTGTTGGTGGGTATTGTGGGCCCTCTTCCTAAGACTTCTTCAGGATTTTCTTATGTGTTGACCCTGATTGATATGGCTACTAGTTATCCTGAAGCCATTTCACTTAGAAATATCTCAGCAAAGAATGTGGTTAAGGAAATGCTAGGGTTCTTCACAAAGTTTGATCTGCCCAAGGAGGTACAGTCAGACCGGGGAAGTAATTTCATGTCAAATGTTTTCAAGCAGTCTCTGAAAGAGTTGGGCATCACCCAGATCACGTCTTCAGCTTACCATCCCCAGACCCAAGGAGCGTTGGAGAGATATCATCAAACACTCAAATCGATGCTCAGGAAATACTGTTTGGAACATCAGAAAGACTGGGATAAAGGTCTTCCATTCGTTGTGTTTCCCGCAAGAGAATCTCCAAAAGAATCACTGGGCTTCTCACCTTTTGAACTACTGTTTGGCCATGAAGTAAGAGGACCCCTTAAGTTACTCAAGGAATGCTGGCTGTCGGAGGAAGATGACGTCAACATGCTGGAGTATGTGATGAAGTTCAAAGAACTGCTGTCCACTGCTTTACAGCTGGCGAGAGAGAATTTAGGAGCTGCTCAGGAGAAGATGAAGACTTGGTATGATAAGAAGTCCAGGTTACGCCACTTTCAGCCAGGAGATCAGGTTTTGATTCTGCTACCAGTTCATGGGCAACCTCTTCAAGCCAAGTTTAGTGGTCCTTATTTCGTGGAGAAGAAACTCAGTGATGTCAACTATGTCATCGCCACACCAGATCGTAGAAAAAGCAAGCAACTATGTCACATCAACATGCTAAAGTTATATCACAGGCGGGACGAAAATAATCCAGTCTGCACTGTAGCTGTTCCACCTGAGTCTGCAAGTGAAGCTCTCCCATGCAGTATGAGCCTGAGTGATAGTTTGGGGAAGAATCCTGATATCATGAATGATCTCCAGACTAAGCTTTCTCATCTACCTCCCGAGGAAAGACAGGAGTTTTCGGCATTACTGCAGGAGTACCCGCAAGTGTTCCGTGCCACTCCAGGAAGAACTACTGTCTTGATGCATGATGTCGATGTTGGAGACGCAAAGCCAATTAAACTGCCTCCTTACCGTGTGAACCCAGTGAAAGTTCCTCTCATCCAGAAGGAGCTTGGCTACCTGTTGGACCACAAGATGATTGAGCCCTGTCAGAGCGAGTGGAGTTCTCCTGTCACTCTGGTCCCTAAGCCGGGTGGGTCACAGCGGCTTTGCATCGACTACAGACGTGTTAATCAGATAACCAAAACAGACAATTACCCTCTCTCTCGTGTGGAAGATTGCATAGACAAGATCGGAAAGGCTAGGTACATAAGTAGGTTTACAGATTGTTTTAGAGTAATAAGAAATTTCCCTTGTAAATTTCTTTTTTCTTTGTGGGGAGGTGTTACATAGCCTATGATTTCATCATCTTTTGTGTAATTTTAACGCACAGTATGCTACATGTTTGA
>NC_136999.1:42411309-42458809 GCF_032717465.1 Coenobita brevimanus | reverse complement strand
AGGAATTATAATAATAACTAAGAAAAATCTAAAAGTCAAAGAAATAGAACTAGATATACCCTCGCAAGTAGAACTGATTGCAGCAGAGATCAATACATCTGAAGGGAAAGTAATTGTAGCCAATTTGTACATGCCACCCAGATCAAACACATGGGAAAGAGACGAATATGGGGAACTGACAGAGAATACAATTCAGAGTCTAAGAGCATTATTACATAAAGTGGAAGAGAAATCGGGAAGAATTATACTAACTGAAGATTTTAATACAAATATAAATTGGAATACTCTAGATATAATAGGCCAAGAAATCTGGTGGGACCAAAAGCTCCTGGATCTCGTGCAAGAGTTTTTCCTAACGCAACATGTAAGAGAAAGCACCAGAAAAAGAGGACTCGATGTACCCTCAGTGCTAGATCTTATATTTACTAGGCAAGAAAACGATATTGACAATTTAATATATCACCCTCCATTCAGCAAAAGCGACCATGTAGTACTAAATTAAACTTCAGGATAGCATATGACATAGTTAACAGCAATGAAAGTTACAAAAGAGCCTAAACTATAAAAAGGGAAACTATCATGACCTAAAGAAGTACTTCTTAGAAATTGATTGGGAAAAGGAGCTTGAGGACAAGACTTAAATGTTATATATAAAAAATTCTGTGAACTTAATGAAATAGGAGTCCAGAAGTATATCTCACAGCACAAAGATTCAGAAAAGAAAAGAAAGAAATGGTTCAATACACAATGTAAAAAAATCAAAAGAAAAAGGAGATTTGTTGTGGAACAGATACAGAAGACACTATAGTGAAAGGGCATATAATAGAAACAGACAAGAAACGATTGTACAAGAATAAGGAGGGAAGCCCAAAAACAGTTTGAGGAGGATATCGTAAATAAAAGTAGTGATCAACCGAAGCTCTTCTACAGCTACATCAGAAGCAAAACCACAAGTAAAAGATAAAATACTATCCATTACGGACGAGGGATATTTGTGAAGCACTAACCCGCAGCGTCCCATCGACGTTCTTTAACATCCTCACGTTTTGTCACTGCCAATCCTGTCCATGTACATAAACGCGAATCAATTGCAAGGTCCCTAATTTGCACAATTTTCAATTTTCACAAGTGATTTTTGGTACGTATACACGTGACATCTTCCTCTACAAGATGCCAGGCAGGGACAATGCCTTACCCAGCATGACATCCTCCCCCCCCCCCCTGCACGCCATTGTCTCAGCAATTCATCTGTTTTCAGTGACCTGGCCAGTAAAGCCATCTCATGCCACGGTACGAAATTCAGGACCAGAGTGATTCCCCAATCAATGACAATGTGGAGGACAAACTTTACATAGCATTAGAGGAAGAAATAGAAATTATGATCAGGTAATGTGGCAAAAAAAGGTCAGGTATGGTGATGAGTTAGAGTGAAAAATGCTTATAATGCCTATATTATTGCTTGAAAACCAATATACTCTCGTACTACATATAAATTCGTACCTAATAAATAAATACCGTTTATGAGTGGTGTGAAATAGTTATCCTCCCATAGAACTTGTTTTCTTTGGTGCCAGCCTGTTAGAAAACCCAGTAAGGTAAGGAGGTACTCCTATCTGTATCAAGTATTTTAAACCTCAGGTGAGCGATTTCTCTATGAATTTTCGATGTTTCTCACCAAAAGTGGAGATTTGAGCAAAAAAAAAAAAAAAAAAAAAAAATCCCAAAATGGTCGGGATTGGGGGGAGTCAGTGGTGAAGTGGTCGGGATGGGGCGGGCTAAACAAGAATTTCCAATTAGTTTTTACAGAGGAAAAAAATTTTGAGAGTGATTATGTGGAACGTGCATGCCCACACAGTACCAGATATACAAACATCAGAAAAAGTAATACAGGAGAAGCTAAGTAAATTAGACAAAGGAAAAGCAAATGGTCCTGATGAAATTTCATGTTGGGTGCTACGTGAATGTGCAAAGAAGTTAAGTAAACCATTATTTTTAAATTTCAAGAAATCCTTGAGTCAAGGTAAACTACCTGATATTTGGAGGAAAGCAAACATTGTTCCCTTATTCAAGAAAGGGAATAGAAAAAATCCACTCAAATACCGACCAGTATCACTAATCAGTGTTGTAAGCAAGGTATTAGAAAAGCTTATATGAAAAGCTTGGGTAAATCATCTACAAGAACACAATACGATAACACAAAGACAATTTGGTTTCAGAAAAGGAAAATCATGTGTTACTAATCTGTTGAGCTACCATGACAGAGTAGCAGACACATTACAGGAAAGAGAAGGATGGGTGGACAGTATTTATTTAGATTTCAATAAAGCATTTGACACAGTACCACACCAAAGACTTTTATGGAAACTGTACCATCAAGGAGGAATTCGAGGCAAACTGTATTGTTGGATGCAACATTTTCTCATAAAAAGAGAAATGAGAACAGTACTAAGGGGAAAGTACTCATCATGGAAAGAAGTGACTAGTGGAGTACCACAGGGCTCAGTGCTGGCACCAATCATGTTTTTAGTGTATATAAATGAAATAGACAGTAACAATACATGGCAAATGGAATTAAGTGTGGACAAGTGTTCATGTAATCATGTTTGGTAAAAGTGGAAAAAGACCTGATTGGGATTATAAGTTTGGAAATAAAACCCTACACACATCAGAAAGAGAAAAGGACTTAGGTGTGATTATCAATAACAGACTATCTCCGGCTGACCACATCAGTGAGAAGGTACGGAACATGTATACACTGCTTGCAAATATGAGAATAGCATTCACATACATAAATGAAAACATGCTAAGAAAGATAATAACATCATTCATCAGACCAACCCTGGAGTATGCATCAGTAGTCTGGAGTCCTCATCTCAAAAAACACATAGACAAGATTGAAAGAGTTCAAAGGTCCGCTACAAGATGGGTACCAAGCATAAGGGATCTAAGCTACGATGAAAGACTAAAAAAAATGAATCTACCAACACTACAGGACAGAACGAAAAGAGGTGACATGGTTATGCTATATAAATGCATATCAGGGAAGGAGAAAATAGACATAAATGATTACTTAACATATGGGGAAGTATCAGCAAGAGGACACTGCAAAAAACTGCATAAGAAGAGAGGTGATAAAGACGTAAGGAAATTTAGTTTCCCAAATAGAGCAATTGATCAGTAGAATGCACTACCGAATGAAATAGTGTGCCCAAACAATTCACAAATTTAAGGATATGTACGATGAATATGGTTTAAGACACCGGAGAGTACGAGCTTGACTCATTCCTGTAAAGATACAATTAGGTAAGAACAATTAGATAAGAACACACAGGGAGAGAGTAGTTCACAACTTCATTCACTAATCATTCTCAGTGGTTGTTTATCCCCGAGGAAGATTGGCCCCACATCTTACGAATTACTGTTTGATGGTTGAATGTATAATCACTGAACATTATGAACAGCATGTAATATTGAAACTAGCATAGTTATGATATTTAATATTTTTTCAAAGTATTCGCTCATTAAAACTATTGCCAACTGGATGGCATATCATGGAATCCTAATGGAAATACATCCATCATATAACTGAATTAAAGGGTTTATATCGGAAATACGAGTCAATGTACTGTGCAAGCTGCTATTAGAACAGTACTAGACACTTTCTTATCTCATCCGTCCCCTCACCGTTCCCAAATCCTTCCTTCCTTCTTTCCCACCCTTCCGCATCTGTGTGTGTGTGTGCATATATTAGTTCTTATCTAATTGTTCTTACCGAATTGTATCTTGACAGGCATTAGTCAAGCTCGTACTGCCCCGTGTATTAAATCATTTTTATCATACATATCCTTAAATTTGTGAATAGTTTTGGCACACATTATTTCATTCGGTAGCGCATTCCACAGATCAATTGCCCTATTTGGGAAACTGAATTTCGTTACGTCTTTCTCACCTCCCTTTTTATGCAGCTTTTTTGTTTTTTCATTGTCCTCTTGCTGATGCTTCCCCGTAGGTTATATACTCACTGATGTCTATTCTTTCTTTCCCTGAGATGTATTTATATAGCGTCATCATGTTTCCTCTTCCTTCTCGATTGTAGTGTTGGTAGGTTCAGTTTTTCTAGTCTTTCTTCATGGCTTAGATCCTTTAAGCTTGGTACCCATCTTGTAGCAGCCCATTGTACTTTTTCATTCTTATCTATGTGTTTTTTGAGATACGGATTCCAGACCATTGATGCAAATTTGAGGGTTGACCTGATGAATGAGGTAATTATCTTTCTCGGCATGCCTTCTTTTCTATATGTGAATGCTATTCTTATATTAGCAAGCAGTGTGTGCATGTTTCGTACTTTCTCATTTATGTGGTCTGCCGGAGAAAAAGTCTACTATTGATAATCCCTCCTAGGTCCTTCTTTTCTGATATGTGTAGGGTTGAACTTCCTATCTTATGAACTCGATCTGTTCCTTTTCCACTTTTCCCAAACTTAATTACATGACATTTGTCCACATGTACTCCCATTTGCCATCTACTGCACAATTTGTTAAGTTTGTTTAATTCTTCTTGTAACTCTCTGCAAGAGTCTGCAATTCTCCTTTGTATTTTTGCATCATCAGCAAACATACTTGGATAGCATCCCATTCGAATGTTCCTGTCTAGCCTATATCATAAATACATAATAAAATCCGGTGCCATCACTAAGCCCTGTGGAACTCTGCTAGTCACTTCCCTCCATGATGAGTAATTACTTCTTAGTATTGTTCTCATTTCTCTTTTCTGAGAAAATCCTGCATCCAACAGAGCAGATTACCTTGGATTCCTCCTTGACGGTACAACTTCCATAGAAGTCTTTGGTGCGATATTCCATCAAATGCTTCTTTAATATCAAAATAGATACCGTCCACTCATCCTTCTTTTTTCCGTAGTCCTTCCGCAACTCTGTCATAGTAGCTTCATAGATTTGTAACACATGAGTTTCCTTTTCTAAAATCGAACTGTCTTTCTGTTACCATATTGTATCATTGCAGCCTAAATTTTTGTCATTAGTTTCTGTGGTGCCTTTCATACAACACTTGTCAGAGATACTGGTCTATAGTTGAGTGGATTCTGTTTATTTCCTTTCCTGAATAAGGGAACAATGTGTGTGTGTGTGTGTGTGTGTGTGTGTGTGTGTGTGTGTTTATGCGTGTTGTTTGTGCTTTACTGAGTCAGTCTCTCTCTCTCTCTCTCTCTCTCTCTCTCTCTCTCTCTCTCTCTCTGTATGCACCAGTATGTGTGTGTGTGTGTGTGTGTGTGTGTGTGTGTGTGTGTGTTTATGCATGTTTTGTTTGTGTCTTACTGAGTCAGTCTCTCCCTCTCTCTCTCTCTCTCTCTCTCTCTGTCACTCTCTCTGTATGCGCCAGTGTGTGTGTGTGTGTGTGTGTGTGTCTGTCTGTCTGTTTGTGTGTTTTGTTTCTCTCTCTCTCTCTCTCTCTCTCTCTCTCTCTCTCACTGTGTGTGTGTGTTTCTGTCTTTATGCGTGTTTTGTTTCTGTGTGTATGAGTGTGTGTGTGTGTGTGTGTGTGTGTGTGTGTGTGTGTGTGTTTAAGTCGGTTGGTTAGGTGGTTGGAGTTGATGAGGTTCAGTTGGTGGTTGTGGTAGTTCGGAGCATCGCCAGGGTGGGTGGACAGTGATAATGGTGGAGATGGGGGGGGCAATTGTTGGTTGAGGCATGTGGAGTGGTTTTGGGTGTTTTTTTGGGGGTAATTGGGTTAGTGAGTGGATGCGTTTGGTGGGCTGGGTGGGTTGGTAGTTGGATATGTGGGTGGTCGGGGAGGGGTCGGTAAGATAGGTTTGGATGAAATGAGTTTGATGGATAAATTGGGTTCAAATGGGTGAATGGGGTGGCGCAGTGAATGGGGTTGGGTAAGAAGGGTGGGTGGGCGGGTGGGTCGGTGGGAGGAGTGGGTGGACAGGATTGGTGGATGGACAGCGTGAGGTGGGCTGGGAGTGTTCAGGGAGAGGTGGGAGGGTTGTGTGGATTGATGATATGGATGGCATTGTTGGGTGACCAGGGTGGGTGGAATTCGTGAGTGGGAAGGGTGGGTGGAATACGTGAGGGGTGAGGGTGGGTGGTAGGGGTCGGTGGGCAAGATAGGTTGTCAGGATGTGTCGGCAAAGTGAGTCGCTAAGGTAAGTGGGCACCGTTGGTCGCCAGGGTGGCCGAGACGATTGCGTGGTCGGGATGATCTAAGTGGGTGGTTGGGTTGGGTGGCTGGACGGGTTCAGGGAGGAGAAGTGAAAGAGTAAATGAGTTGACTGGCATTGTTGGGTGAACTTCGTGTGTGGCATTCATTGGTAAGCGGGGTGGATATCAGGGATCGATGGGCTGGGTTGGTGGCAGGGGTGAGGTCGGTGGTTTGTGTTAAATGGGTTGAGTGGGAAGGTGGATAAGTAGGTGAGTGTAAATGTGACTGTCCATATGACAAGGCAAGAGAGGGACTTATCTGGCCATATAACTTTTAACTGTTACTTGGATTGTAGTCTATCGCTTTGAACACGTTGGATAACTATTTGGAAACCAGACTCTATACATTAAGGTCATTGTATTGAAATCTGCTAAAACTTCGATATAATCACTTCTCATGGAACTGGAGATGGATCTATGCTCTTGATAATACACCTAATAGTAAGATAAATGAAAGTAACATTACATGCAGCAAGAAGTGAGAGTGAGCGAAGCTTCATATCTCCGATCCATCCGCCTAACAAATCAGTGTTTTGGTGTGGGGAAAGGAGGGGGAGTTAGGGGGGGTAGACGTGTGTGATTAACCTGACCTCTGCTGGCAGATTATCCTGTATCACGAATTTATGTCCGGAGGTGTACATATTAATTTCTAGCAGGTCCCAGTGCAAGAGTCAAAGTCCCAGTGCGGAAATCCAAGTCCAAGTGTGGAGGTCAAGGTCCCAGTGTCGAGATCAAGGTCCCATTGTGGGAGTCAAGGTCAAGAATATCAGAAGAACGGACCAGTGAACTATGACCTCAGAGGGCCGATCGTGGAGAGCCACATTGGACTGAACCTGGGACAAGGGAGCTAAGTTTTGTGGAATTTGATGAATAGAGTGCCAACTGATTCAGGATTATTCTGTTCGGCTAGTAAATGGAAAGATTCCTACCTTCTTCTTTTTGGTCTTGTTAATACACATTTCCCCTCACTAGAACTTTATTGTTTGTATAATCCTTGGGAACTGGTGATACAGAGTTGACCTAGTAGCTTGTTAATGTGTGACCCAGGAGCATTTTGGGAAATCGCAAAGGTCAGGCTTAGGTTCGCTGAGCTGAAGACTGACCCCATCCTTTTGGCATGCTACCACTCTTAACTTGTCCACTTGAAAAGTAACAAACGCAACCAAAGAGGCCACTAGTGGGACAGAGTCTCTGTCAATCTGAGTTCCCAACCGTTCCAGCATGCAGTGTGACTTGGTTTCTGCCCCCTTTTGACCACGCTAAAGTCTTGATTGCAGAGCGTACTCGTACACTACTGTAAAAACTGATTAGAAATTTTCATTTAGTGCATCACAAATATTCTCTTGTGTGGAGATGGTTCCCTCGTCTGTAACTGATTGTATTTTATCTTTTACTTTGATTTTGCTTCGGATGTACCTGTAAAATAGCTTCCGTTGACCAATACCTTTATTTGTAAAGTTTTCCTCAAAATGTCTTTGGGCTTCTCTCCTTATTCTTGTATAATCGTTTCTTGCCTGTTTATAGTTATTATATGCCCTCTCATTATTGTCTCCTCTGTATCTGTTCCACAACATGTCTTTTTTTTCTTTTGATTTTTTACATTCTTTACTAAACCATTTCTTTGTTTTAATTTCTGCTTCTTTGTGCTGTAGGATGTAATTTCGGACTCCTATTTCATAAAGTTCACAGAATATTCTATACATAACATTTAAATCTTGTCCTTTAAGCTCGTCTTCTCAATCTGTTTCTAGAAGTATTTCTTTAGGTCATGATCATTGCCCTTTTTGTAGTTTAGGCTCTTTTTGTAACTTACATTGCTGTTAACTATGTCATATGCAATCCTACCGTTGCAATTTAATAGTGAATGGTCACTTTTGCTGATTTTTTTTTTTTTTTTTTTTACGTGTCCAACTCTGGGCAAAGGCTCAGGGCCTATTTCTTGGGGGCAGAGCCCTATCCCAAGGCCCAGTGGTCCTCCTACACCTCCACATGTCACCACTTCGGCGCTAACACCCACCGTCCATATTGAATACATGCTAGGGCTGTCTCATACGGGACTGGTGTACTGGTATTAGCGGGGGTACTTTTACGACATGTCGGCGGGTCATCTGGTAGATCAGGAAAGTCTGCTTTTCAGGAAATTCAAATCCTTAAACTGTTCCCTGCCCCAGCCGGGATTCGATCCTGGGTCCGTTAGGACTGCAAGCCGCCTCTCTACCGATTCAGCCACCGCTGAATACATTATATTATCAATATCATTTTCTTGCCTTGGAATTATAACATCTAGAACTGAAGGTACAGTCGGCCACAGGAATAAGTACACACATTTTACCCGTAGGGTGTGTATCTAACCTGGTAACACCTGTGCTGTGCATCCAGACGCACGATGAAACTCTGCTCACCCACCAACCCTGCGGTTTCCCCCCCACCTCCACCTTCAACCATTCACTCCCACCCTCCCTAGTCATGCTTATGAAGTCAGTTTACCCACACTAAATTGGTATATATAGTCTGTATTATAACTGAAACTATTCTGCTGTTTTATTGTCTCCATGGTGTCACCAACGTCTTTTTTGGACTGTAAAAATAATTAGTTGCTGTTAACGTCAAATTTTACGGCTTAGGCTTAGCTCCGATGTAATCAAGGGATTCAGTTATCTCCCAATAAAGGCGCTATCTGACAAAGCAAGGTAATGCAATACTACTACTAATACTGCTCTACAATTCCCTTCGTAAAATCGCTTCACTATTCCAAACGTCTCTGAAGTGAGAAACAGTGACTATGATCATGCATCTATAAATACTTTGATACTATAATATTTGTCACTCATACCCCTGTTATCGTAGTGTCGGTAAAGAGAAAACTGAAAATGCTGTTACAGTGGACTACTGCTTTGCAACATTAAAGGTAATTTATATGGCATCACGGTAAATGAAATGTATGCTGTTATAGGTGGGTTCGCACCTAGCGAACAAAACAACTGCTGGCGAAAGAAGTGCATACTCCTTACTTTCTCTGAGTTCAGCTACAGCTGACAACCAGTGGATCCATATCTCAAATGGTTAGGCATGTTTACTACAGTAGTTAGTGCTCCGCATCCGTCAACACATCAATGGAAGGCCTATTCGCTAGTTACTTGTTCCTGTTCGTTTAATAAGTGTGGACCTCACGCTGGTGAAACTTTCAGAACGCATATTCTAAGACAAATACAAGTTGTATCCTTTATTTATATATCACGATCATACGTATTATAGGACGTCCAGTCCTGATATTAGTGCCATTCTTACCGTAGACACACAGGGCAATGTGTCAGCACCCAGGGTTTGAAAGGACACAGAACACAATTGCAAGATAGCTTTATTAGGCATATATATATAGTATATAAAGTATACCCCAGAGTAACAAAATGATTTAATAAATGAATGAATACCCAAAACCAAACAATGGATAGTTAATAGAAAGCAAATAAAACCTTAGGCCCTACCCCATAGATCTCATTATTTTACTCAGATGAGAGCCATCCAGCAGCCTCATAACCATCTCTCCCAACCGATATCAATATCTGGTCCATCCACCGTCGTTAGCGATGACGTCACGTAGTCTATTGGGGACGGAGGCTACGTGATTGTAGACGATCTGCTGAATTGCCCGGAACAGCTCCTACTCGGAGAAGGTATGCTGGAGGAGCTGCCATGAGGATCTTTCTTGCCCTGTGATCCAAGAGTTGACAATGGTCCCCCAACACTTTTCCAGTGGGTTTAGGTCACATGCCTTACTTGGCCAGTTCAGCAGATCAATATCTTGTTGCTCCGCAAACCATCTCCGAACGACCCTGGCTGTGTGAATTGGGCAGTTGTCCTGCAAAGCGTAGTTTATATTATGCACCATAAATTACATACTATCATTTTATATATATATATATAAGAGAGAGACAGAGAGAGAGAGGGAGAGAGAGAGTTATATTCAAGTAATCTGCAATCAGTAAAAATGGCTCATTCGAGATACTCCGTTGGTAAAATACGTTGTGCATATTTTGAAAACTTGTATTAATCATGTAATAACATACAGTATTAAAGGTAATCTATCTATCTATCTATATACCTAGGCTGCTTCCCCCAAGGAAAGGGAGGTAGCCGAGACAGGACGACACACTCCCCATTTACTCATCCATTCAAACACATTCGTTCGCATCTTAGCCCCAAAGGGGAGAACGGACAGATCCTCACCGCACCACAACGCACAAGGGTCAACTGCGCAATGCAATCAGTGACATCCACAGCAGGGCCCAACAGCAGAACTGGTTTACCCCTGCCACATCATAACAGACCCATCCCCTTACCCGCACCTGACATGACTAGCTGATCAGACCAAATGCGGGAGAATATCCCCTCAGGGCTGCGTCATCACTTATTCATTCACAATTTCTCTCCATTTATTTCTGTCATGCACAGCCACTCTTCCTTGCTCAACAGACATCCCTCTCGCATCCAGCGCTCTCTTCACACTGTCCATCCATCCTATTTGTGGTCTTCCTCTCAGCCTTACACCTCTCACATCAGATCTAGTTATCTTTTTCACCAATTGCTCATTATCCATTCTCTCCATATGCCCAAACCATCGCAACACCCTCTGCTCAACTCTACCAGCCATCTCCCGAACAACTCCAGTTCTCCTTCGCACTTCATCATTTCGCACCCGATCCATACGCGTCACTCCACACATACTCCTCAGACACCTCATCTCCATTACATTCAAACTTTTCCCCTCAGCTACACCCATATTCCATGTTTCAGCCCCATATAACGCAGTCGGTACCACAACACCCTCATACAGCCTTCTCTTTACATCCATTCTAAGCCAACGACATTTAAACACTTTTTTCATTCCTCCCAGCACCTTTCCTACTTCATTTATTCTAAACTTCACTTCTGCATCTATTCTTCCATCCACAGCAACATGTGACCCTAAATATTTAAAACAATCTACCTCCTCAAGGAACTCACCATTCAAAACTATATTCATCCCCCTACCATCTATCAACCTCGTACACTTCATCACTTTACTCTTATTCTCATTTACTTTCAATTTCCTCCTTTCACACACCCTTCCAAACTCCTCTACCAACTGTCTCAATTTCTCCTCTGAATCAATCACCAGTGCAGTATCATCTGCAAACAGCAGCTGCTTCAGATTCCACTCTCCACCATCAACATTCACCAGACCCAGCCCTCCACCTAAAACTCTTGCATTCACCTCCCTTACAACACCATCCATGTAAATATTAAACAACCAAGGCGACATCACACATCCCTGTCGCAGCCCCACTCTCACGGGAAACCAATCACTCACAGCATTTCCCACTCTTACACACGCTCTACTATTTACATAAAATCTTTTCACCCCTTTTAGTAACCTACCATCAAGTCCATACAATCTTATAACAGTCCACAAAGCCTCCCTATCAATTCTATCATATGCTTTCTCTAAATCCATAAATGCCCAAAACACATCCTTGCCTTTCGCTAAATACTTTTCACACACTTGTCTTACAGCAAACACCTGATCAACGCATCCCCTCCCTCTCCTAAAGCCACACTGCTCATCACCAATCACTCCCTCTGTACCCTCTCTAACTCTCATAATTAACACTCTACCATACACCTTACCTACAACACTCAATAGACTTATGCCCCTAAAGCTAGTACATTCATACTTATCACCCTTGCCTTTATACAACGGGACCACACAAGCACTTGCCCAGTCAATTGGCACCATACCTTTCTCAAAGCACACATTCAACAATCTTACTAACCAGTCAACAATAGTCACTCCACCACCCTTCAGGCATTCCACAGCACACCCATCCATACCTGCAGCTTTCCCTGTTTTCATCTCCTTTACTGCCTTCTCCACTTCCTCCTTCGTGATCAAAGAATCATTCAACTCTCCCAACACATTTATTCCTTGCACCCTTCCATTCGCCACAATCTCAGCCACCCTTTCCTCCTCTACATTTAACAGTCTTTCAAAATACTCTGCCCATCTCTTCCTTACTGCATCCATCTCAATTTACATCCTTCCATCCTCTGCTTTTACTCGTTCTTCCTTCCCAGACTCTCCCTTTCACACTCTTTTCACCTCCTTCCAAAACATTTTCTTATTCTGTTGAAAATTCTCTGTCAGCTGCCTACCTCACCTCTCATCTGCTGCCACTTTAGCATCACGCACAGCCCTTCTCGCTCTATTCCTCTTTTCCTTATACCTTTCATATGACATCTCATCCTTCCTCTGCAGCCACACTTCATATGCACGTCTCTTCTCAGCCACAGCCATACTTACTTCCTCGCACCACCATTCACTTCCTTTTCTTACACCACCACCCACACATCTCACACCACACACCTCTTCTGCATGCCCCACCACAGCACTCTTAAACAACTGCCATTCCTCCTCCACGCTGCCATTTTCCCGATCTTTCACTGCGTTCCACTCATCTTTCAATTTCTCCTGATACTCTATCTTTTTCTCTCTTTTAACCAACTCACTCACTTTCAAAACCTCCCTGCCACACCTAACCCTCCTAGCTCTCACCCATTTCTTAGCTACTCTTAACTTTCCCTCCACCAAGTAGTGGTCAGACATACCTCCACCCTCCCCTCTCAGAACTCTCACGTCCAACAATCTTCCTATTACATTCCTAGACACAACCACATAGTCCACCAAAGCTCTATCAACAACCCTTCCACCCTCCTGTCTCACCCATGTATACTTATAAATATCTTTCTTCTCAAACAGCGTATTCCCAATCACCATCTCTCGCTTAACACACATCGCTATCATTCGTTCCCCATTTTCATTTCTTCCAGGCACACCATGCATACCAACTACGCCTCCAACTGCTACATTTCCCACTCTAGCATTCAGATCTCCCATCATTACCACATTCACATTCGCTCCAAAACTCTGCAGACACTCGTCAACATCATTCCAGAAAGACTCCCTCTCTTGTTCATCCCTTTCACTACCAGGCCCATATGCACTCACAAACACCCACAACTCACGTTCAAATTTCGCTTTCACCCACATCAGTCTCGATGACACCTCCTTCCATTCAATCACACATTTTTGTACTTCCGGACTCACTAACAAGGCCACACCTTCTCTTGCCCTTCCTCTATCAACACCTGACAATCTTCCATTCACACTTCCGAACATAGATTCCCCCTTCCCTTTCATCTTCGTTTCACTCAGAGCTAACACATCCAACTTTCTTCTCACAAACATTCTCCCAATCTCCTCCCTTTTAGCCTCAATCGTACTACATCCACGCACATTCATAGACCCAATCTTCAGGGTATGGGGATAACTCCATCCCCTATCCCTTTCTCTGGCCTGTCTCTTTTTTGGAACTAAAAGGTAATGCCATCAATAAAAACTGTAATGTGGTTTATTGCATTTTATGACGGGAAACTCTACTTACTTGCATGAACACAATGCGCTCTGGGTAGGGAAGAGCCATGGTGCGAACTGTTGGGATCATCACCTCCTCCAATATTTCAAGGTATTTGTCTGCAGTGAATCTTCCCTCTATTTCTGTCAGCTCACCCAGTGTGTTTAAGTTAACCCATCCCCACACATTACAGGTGACGTGGCCGCTCCTGGCTTCTTCATAAATATTCTCGCGGGCGTATCGTGTATTGTTCCGTCGCCAACAGTGTAGCTGTCCGTGCGTGGTCGACGCGAATGTTTTCTCATCAGAGAAAATAACTCTTGCCCAGAAATTTAAGTCTTCGTTGACATACTGCTGGGCAAAACGAAGGCGGTTGATCCGATGTCGTTCGTTTAATAATCCTTTAGTGGCAGGAACTCTGTGGTGCACTCCAAGGTAAAGAGAATGAAAGGTAGTTTCATGGGGGGGTGAGGGGGAGCTAAAATGCGTCTCGGTCTGCGCATGACGTCATAGTTAATACAGACTGCAGCTCATCCTACTCAACACACGCCAGTCACACACACACCTGCCTGTGAATAAGTACTCCGTTTTCTGTTTTTAGGGGTGGCTATGGCAATACAGATAATTTTGTGAACATGCCAACAATTTGTATAGTTCGTGGATGCAAATCCATTCATGTGAAAGGTGACAAGAGAATACATTTTCATGCACTGCCGAAAGATGAAGAACTTAGAAAAAAATGGAAAAATCGGTCATCTGGTTTTGTATGCAGCCGTCATTTTGAGAGTACTGCCTTTGAACGCAACCTTAAGTATGAATTGCTTGGTTTACCAGTGCCTCCAGGACAAAGGAAATTCAAGAAAGGAGCAGTGCCTACTCTTCAACTACCGAGTTTAACAAGTAAGTTCCATTACTGTGTGAGTGTGTTGAGTAGCGACCTGTATGAACATTCATAATATAAAAGCATACCATACATACAGATGGTTTTCTGTCAAGCTCCCGTTTTCTTCCACCACCCCCACCTCTCTCTCTCTCTCTCTCTCTCTCTCTTATTAACTTTGACGTCACAGAATCTGCGCGGCTCGGGGGGGCTGTACTTACCTCTCAGTATACTCTTCTCTTTACCTTGGTGCACTCCATCACTGTGAAGCCGACGGCGTATAGTTTGAGTGGAGACATCTAGGCCAAGACTGTCCCGAATTGCAGCTGCATTTGTGAATGGATTATCTGTTACTGCATTCACCATTCTCCTGTCAGCTTCAGGTGTAGTTTTTCTCGGACCCCCAGGTGTTGGTCTGTCCCGAAGATTACCTTCCTCCTCCCATCGTCTGCACCACTTGTAGACTGTTTTCCTTGTTACTCCTACTTCCCTTGCTATGTCGGAAATAGAAAGTCCACTTTCCCTCATTCCAATAATTCTTCCTCTGAGGGCTGCTTTATCCTGTGTGTGTTCCATTATTGATCTAAGGTGATTCTTTCTCATGGGTTAGCTGTGGTCTGGCCCATGGTCCTGTTCTGTATCTCCCACCTCGACTCGGATTGAGGATTCAAAGCATTTAATAGAGATATTGGTGGAAGTCAAGACGTGGAGGAGGGAAGGAGGAGAGGCTGGTATGGGAGGGGGCATAAAACGAGAGGGAGAGAGGTGGAGGAGGGGGAGCGCAGTGAATAGTTACTACCATGAAAAAAACATAAGATAATAAGAGGGTAAGGCTTTTGCAATAGGCCTAAAACCCTTTAGAGAAAATCCTTAACAGTATCTTTATACAATACCAACAACACACACACACACACACACACACACACACACACACACACTGTCCCTGGTCTGCCGGAATTGATAAGGCAACACAAACATAATGCATTTTCATGAATATCATCCATGAGACGCATACCAAACATCTCTTATCTCTGTTTTCCGTTTAACTTTAATTATTTCCTCCTTTGCTTTTACTGGTAATGATTAGGCTAGGGCAAAGGTAGGGAGGAGGGACCCGTACGACAACTTCATTCCCGTTCGGCAGACAGCAGTTAATACCATGAGATATAATAATTATGTTACTTATAATAATACAAGTCACTGGTTAAATAATCCTTACAAATTTGTTCATAACATATATGTATGAATAAAACAAATTGCAGATTTATTTAATTTATTTCAGCACTTCTGCTACAGTCCGTGTTACCAGATGTTTCACACACACGCGAAACGTAGGTGTTTACTTTTTCCTGTGGCCGACTGTACATCCAGTCCTCTTTTTCTGGTGTTTTCCTTTACATGTTGTGGTAGGAGAAACTCCTGCACAGGATCCAGGAGCTTTTGGTTCCAACAGCTTTCCTGACATTTTATATCTAGAGTAATCCAATTTGTATTTGTATTGAAATGTCCAGTTAATATAATTTTTTCTCTCAGATTTCCCCTCCATTCAGTGTAGTAATGCTCTTAAACTCTGAATTTTACTCTCTGCCAAGTCTTCATATTTGCCTCTTTCCCAAGTGTTTGATCTGGGTGGCTTGTATAAATTTGCCACAGTTACTTTCCCTTCAGATGTATTAATCTCTACTGCAATCATTTCTACTTGTGAGGGTATATTTAGTTCTATTTCTTTGACTTGTAGATTTTTCTTTTTTAATATTATAGTTCCTCCTCCTTTTTTAAAGTTCCTATCTCTTCTCCATATACTGTATTCCTCTAGGTTTAGGGTATTGCTTCATATCCTTGGTGTTAATTTTGTTTCAGTTAGGAAAGTAATATGTGGTTCCTTTTTTTTTTTTTTATATTATTCATCTCTAATAGTTTAGATATCATTCCATCTACATTTGAGTACATCAACTTAATAATCTTGTTTACATACTTGTCATGACTTGGGTCTCTGCTGTACCTTCCTCATTTTTATTCTCTTCTGGTTATGTACCACTTTCGTACCTGCGGTCCAATTACTTTGTAAACAAAATGTGTTCTCCTCTACCTCTGATCTTCCCTCGTTCTTTGTTTTTGCCTCCTGCCTCTACTCTTTTAGTAATCCCAGTTCCTCCTGAGTTAGGCATCTTTTTATCCATACGTTTTTGAATTTCTCTTTTTCCATAAGTTTGTTTGCATTTTTTAGTATCTCCACATTGTTTACAATCCGGAAGGTTACTTTCAGAGGCCTTAACTTATTTCTCTCATATCACCCTAGCCCTTTTGTGTTCTATGTCTCTATTACAGATTTCCTCTTATATTTCCTTCAGTATGTTTATTATATATGCCATCTCCTTTTTGTCTCTCGAAATATTTTTATTTCTTCCTCATCTAATTCATTAATTAGTATAGATTTGTTGATATCTGCTGAATCTTTGACCGATCTTGGATAGTTTTGGATGATTTTTTGCACTTCCTTTTTAATGATTTTTTTCCTTAACTCTTGTTTCTAAGTCTTTCTTTATTTACTTTCACCATTTCAGCATACGTAGTTTCCACATCATTTTTGTAGCCTTGCATCGCTTCATTCATCTGGGTTACCTTATCAGTATCACTGTTCTGATCTATCAGACTGCTTGCTTTCTTGTGTGTGTGTGTGTGTGTGTGTGTGTGTGTGTGTGTGTGTGTGTGTATGTGTGTGTGTGTGTGTGAACAAAATAAACAAAGAAATTTTGATCTGTTTTGGATCAAAATTGGTGGATAAGTTGACAGTCATCCAAGAGATTGATTTTTTTTTTTTTTAGCTTAATATGTTTAAGGTCAGAATCACATGGCAAAGTCAACTTACAGTTTTCATCTGATTTGCACAAAACGTTGTGGAAGGGACGAGGTTAACACACGGACAAACAGATCTATTTTGAAAACAGTCAAGGTCAAGGTCAAAGGGAAAGGTCACCGGGCAAAGTCAGCTCAAACAATCTTGCTCTGATTTGAACCAAAGTTATTGGAAGGGTTAAGGCTTAGGCAAGCATGAAGTTATTTGATTCTGAGAGTAATTTGTCAAAGGTTAAGATCGCAGCCCAAAAAAATATCGGCCCATAGACCAGCTGCTGGCCGTGTGTACTGAATTCTCTTGAGTGTTCTTTTTTGATTGATCGGTTTGTCTGGTAGAGTTGTGTAACTCTCCTAGCAACTATACATGGACAATGGGTATACTGATGTCACATTGATCTCTTTGTTTCCTTGATGTACTTACAACAGAGTACCATCGACTAAAGACGTGTCATCTCTCCTGCTTTTCTGATTATGATCTTTGAAAATTAGTCTCCTGAATCTGAAGCAAATGACACAGATGACACTGATCTATGGCCAAACAAATTAATCAGTGTCAGTTGCTGTAAATCACCAGACTGAATAAGCCCATGGGGAAGGAAGAAGGAGAGGCGACGGGACTTTTGTCAAGTGTACAGTGCCTAAAAAAAAAAGTATCAGAACAACTTTGCAGTAAACAAATTGAAAAACTAACAATGTGATCCTAAACACGACTGAGGCCTTGGGACACATGTTGGTAGCCCTGAAGATCCCAATTACCATGTGACATATGTATGCTATGTATTATCACAGGCTTTTCCTGCAGTTGTGACGCATCAATGCTATATTTAATACCTGTGTATAATTATTATAGAGGTGAACGTATGATTTCAAAACTATTAACTTCCAAGTGAGGATACAATTTTTAGGCATTGCACATAATGAAAGAAAAATACGCTGAGGGGGTCTGGACATGTGGAGAGAATGAAGAATGAAAGATTAAGAGGGTGTATGTAGGTGACGTGGAGGAAGGGAGAGGGAGGGAGAAACCAAGAATAAGGTGGAGGGATGGAACTGAGGAGGTGGGAGTCAGTTGGAGGGAGGGTAGTCAAATGTTGGTTGACAGAGCGACTTGGAGGCATTGTGTCTGAGGCCACCCTTTGCAGGATTAGGGCGTCGGGCTATAGATGAATAGATTAGACATAATGAAAGAGATTGTTTTCACTATCACTTTACCCCAATATTCAGTTTTCTTTCACTCAAAGGTAAACTTACCAAATTGACAAGAGTTTTCTATGTCAGTCAGTAGAACACGCAAAAATGTCAAGGCTTACACAGTACACTATACACAAAATAATTCTATTTTTTGTTTCACTTCCTGATAAACAGAGTAATTACTAATGATCATAGTTTGAATTTTATGTTTGTTTTCACCCAGCCGTTTTATTAAAGAAAAGAAATATTTCAATAAAATTAAAGGGGACCTATAAACTGCACTTCACTGAACTTCCGTGACATTATTTATATGCTGTGAGAACGACTCAGTCGGCTAGTGTGTGCATGGTTATGGAAGCATGAGTAGAAAATTAATAAATGATTCAGGATAGATACTGATAACGCTCACTACTCCATCCCCAAAACATCCGAGATATCACCCTGCTGAGCACAAGTGGAGCGTTATATACGGACCACCCTGTATGTTCAGCTAACTGCACTTTTCTCCTGTAGCTCTTCTCTGTTCCAGGAGGCTCATATGAGTGGGCCACATGGCATCATAGAGGAGACAAATGAGGATTTCCACTGCAGTCCGTGTTTCTTTATGACGAATCATAAAATTTTTGCTCCCCGTGGTCGCCCTGAGGTGGACCCGTGGGGCTTCCTGCTGCCTCTGTCACCGGTAGTGTGGATGGCTGTGGGGGCGGCACTGCTGGCTGTGATCACTGCTATGCTAATCCTTCCTTCTTGCCTTCCTCCACACACTAACCACCCACCAAGACAAGAGACCAACATATTCAACTGTATTCGCATCCTCCTCCAAGAAGGTAGCGTGAATGTCCTAATTGAAACTTGCCCCCCTCCCCCCCTTTTTTTTTTTAATATGCCTCCTTTAGACGTCACTGGATTAATTGCTTTTGTTTTAAATAGATGTGTCTACGCCACCTGGGCGGTGGTGGTGGTGGGAACGCGTGTTGCAAGGGGTGTGGATGCTGACGATGGTGGCGTTAACACAAAGCTACGTTGGTAACCTCATGTCGCTCCTGGCTGTGAGACACATCAGTCATCCCTACCAGACCCTCAGCGATGTCATTAATGATCCTAATACTAAAATTCTTCTCATGGCTTACGTCACAGAATTGGCATTATTTAAAGTAAGGACCACACCATTTTGTTTACAGTCAACAGTTAAACTATAGTTATTGACACTGCAATACTCCTTTTACCTTATCTTAGTTCAAATAGTCCTCCTTTCTTTAGCTTTTATCACACAGTTTAACAGCAGAGAGGTGCAGGTCTAGTACATTCTGTCCCTTGCACTTCTTCGTGACCAGCATCATAACGCAGCTTTAATTTATTGTTACAATTAATCAGTGGAGAACTGGAGACAGAGAGAGAACAGTTTTAGGCCAAAGTAGAGAAAATTTATTTAGGCAATATTTACTTTAAGACTCCTTCTCTTCGGCGTGTTTCCTCATCATCATCACCTTGTTTTTATGCTGTGTGGGGTGATTTGATGTTGCAGATTGTCGGAAACGCATTTTTATATATTAACCTGCAGCGTCCCGGAGACGTGAATTCACATCCTCACATGATGTGCACTCATATCCTGGAGACATGAATTAACGCGTCAACATTGCAAGGTCCCTAATTTGCACAATTTTCAATTTTCGCGAGTGATTTCGCGAGTGATTTTTGGCACGTATACACGGGACACCTTCCTCTATTCCTCTACAAGATGCCAAGCAGGGACAATGCCTTACACCGCATAACTTCTCCCCCACCCCCTGCACGCCATTATCTCGGCAATTCACCTGTTACCAGTGACCTGGCCAATAAAGACATTCAGGGTCAGAGTGATTCCCCAATCGATGACAATGTGGAGGACAAAGTTTACATAGCATTAGAGGAAGAAACAGTCAGAAATGATCATCAGGTAATGTGGGAAAAAAAGGTCATGAATGGTGATGAGTTAGTGAGTGAAACAATGTTTATAATGCCTATACTACTGTTTGAAAACCAATATACTCTTGTACTACATATAAATTAGTATCAAGTAAATAAATAAATACTGTTTATGAGTGGATAAAATAGTTACCCTCCAATAGAACTTGTTTTCTTTGGTGCCAGCCTGTTAGAAAACCCAGTCAGGTAAGGAGGTACTCGTACCTGGATCGAGTATTTTAAACCTCAGGTGAGCGATTTCTCTATGATTTATCGATGTTTCTCACCAAAAGCGGATGTTTGAGCAAAAAAAAAAAAAGGTCCAAAAATGTCGGGACTGGGGCATACTACTGCCCAGAAAACGTCGGGATGGGGCGGGTTGAACAGACTTCATCATTCCCTGCATGAGATAAAGGGGACAAAGTGTTTTTGGTGAGGGATGGATGACATTTGGTGTGCAAGACGAAGTAGTGCTGTGTGAATATGCTATAATCCCATCTGTTAGGTTAGATGAGGCTAACGTAATATCTGACAAAAAAAAAAAAAAAAAAACGTTTTCAGCACCCTTCCACATTAACCCGCCGCATCCTGTTCATGTGAATTAACGTCCACACATTTTGTCACTGCCAATCCCATTGACGTACATATATGCAAATTAACTGCAAGGTCCCTATTTTGCAAAATTTTCAATTTTCGTGAGTGATTTTTGGTATGTATACACGGGACACCTTCCTCTACAAGATGCCAGGCAGGGACAATGCCTTATCCAGCATGACCTCCCCCCCCCCCGCATGCCATTGTCTCGGCAATGCACCTGTCACCAGTGACCTGGCCAGTAAAGACATGTCATGCCACGGTACGAAATTCAGGGCCAGAGTGATTCCCCAATCGATGACAATGCGGAGGACTAACTTTACATAACATTAGAGGAAGAAACAGTCAGAAATGATGATCAAGTAAAGTCACCAAAAAAGGTCAGGTATGTTGATGTGTTTGGTGAGTGGAAACAATGCTTATATTGCCTATATTACCAAAAGCGGAGGTTTGAGCAAAAATTTTTTCCAAAAATGGTCGGGATTGGGGGAGTCAGTGGTGGAAAAGTTGTCGGGATGGGGCGGGTTAAATCAACAATTCACATGATAAAAACAAGCTGGTGAAAAAGAGAAAACCACAAAAACAGTGGAGAACGTAAAGCAAATACTTACCAGGATCTCTATCAGTCTGTCCATCGATATTAGCACACTGAAATCCAGGAGAGGGATGGTAACAAATGAATCGTCTCTGCCATTCACACACACACCTCTCTCTCATATACCGTACCACTCCTACTACTCTGTCTCATCACAAATAGGTATATATATGTATGTATATACTTTTTGTATATGCACGAGTCTAGGCACAGGCATAACAGCCCGTTCTGTGATGCCCAGCAGTCCTCCCACGTATCATACACTTCCACATCACCACTTCGGCGTTAAGCACCCACCGTCGATACTGAATACATAGTAGGGCTGTCTCTTACAGGACTTTGTGTAGTGGTATTGGAGTTTTTGTTTTTGTTTTTTTACTTGGCGAGTCTTATGGTAGATCAGTGAAGTCTGCTTAGCGAAATTTGAATCCTTTAAACCGTTCCTTGTCCCAGCCGGGATTGGTACCCACTTCCACTGGGACAGTAGACCACCTCTCTACTGACACGGTGATAATATAATTAATATATGTATTCACAGAATAAAAAAATCAGAAGTTAATATTGCAGACCTGTTCACTGGACCTATTCAGTGTATAATTTATGGAATGGTAAGTAGTATTTCAATGTTACTTATCATATTTGATTATTAGGACTTGGTTTTCATATCCAATGCCCTTGCTGTCTCCCTCCCCCCCTCCATCTCAATAGACAAAATAAGCATCTGCCGACTTAAATGAAAAAAATGCCTTTTGTGATCTTCCATTTTTTTCTTGTGGTTCCATAATGTTTGAACCCTCTAAGAAGGAAGGCCTTGCGAAAACCCAGTTCTTATGTATGGAGTCTATTGTCCTTTATCTTATCCGGATCAAGAATTCCGTCCTTTTACAGCCTATTCTACGTAGCTTAGTTGCAGAATAAAACAATATTTTACCTTTAAATCCGTTCCATTGCACTTTTTTGTGACTAGCATCGTATTCAAGTGTTAATCTGTTGTTAGAAGTCAGTGACCATGATGGAGAGATTTCAGTTTTAGCCAAAGTTAGAGTAAAACGGGTAAAGTGGAAGGTTTCTTGTAGTCCACACTTTGTTTACGTCCAGGGCTTATATACTCGAGCATATTCACGACCAATTTGGTGTCGTAACTTTGATATCATTATCTAGGAAGAATTAGAGATATGACAAGACTGTTCCTTTCCGTGTGCTTCCTGAAGAAACAGTAACAACCTGCGGCAATTGTTCCTCTAGTAACTAAGATTTGCTTTTTTATAGGATTAATTCGAAATTTCAAAACATTCTGCACATTTTTTTCCTTAACCTTCTTACGAAAACAAATATAAACTATGACAGGGAGGCGATAGCAAGCTCATTTGAAGATCCCACACCGGATGAGGATGGGACTGCAAGAGCAACAGCAATAACATCTATACTCTTTTTTACTTTAACTTGGCCTAAAATTCCCCTTTTCCTACCTTAATTGTTGAGCTGCAACAATAGGTTAACAATAAGATATGATGATAGTCATGAAGCAGTGCCAAGGAAAGATCGCAGATCCATACTCGTTTTGTAATTTCGCGAAGCAGAGTTTATTGATCTACCATAAGACTCGCCAAGTAAAAAAAAAAAAACGCCAATACCACTACACCAGTCCTGTAAGAGACAGCCCTACTATGTATTCAGTATCGACGGTAGGTGCCTAGCGCCGAAGTGGTGATGTGGAAGTGTATGATACGTGGGAGGACTGCTGGGCCTCACGGAACGGGCTGTTATGCCTATGCCTAGACTCGTGCACATACAAAAAGTATATACATACATACATACATACATATACTTATTTGTGAAGAGATAGAGTAGTAGGAAGAGTGGTACGGTATATGAGAGAGGCGTGTGTGAGTGTCAGAGGACAGAGTGACAGAGACGATTCATTTGTTACCATCCCTCTCCGGGATTTCAGTGTGTTGAAATCGATGGACAGACTGATAGAGATTCTGGTAAGTATTTGCTTTACGGTCTCCACTGTTTTCGTGGTTTTTCTCTTTTTCACCAGCTTGTTTTTATCCTGTGAATGGTTGATTTAATGTGGAAGGTTGCTGAAAACGTTTTTTTTTTTTTTTTAAATTATTATTGGATACTATGTTAGCCACATCAAACCTAACCAGTGGGATCATAGCATATTCACACGGCACTACTTCGTCTTGCACAACAAATGTCACCCTTCCCTCACCAAAAACACTTCGTCTCCTTTATCTTATGTAGGGACTGATGAGGTGTGTTTAATATATAAAAACGCGTTTCCGACAATCTGCGGCATCAAATCATCCCACACAGCATAAAAACAAGGTGGTGATGAGAAGGAAACCCGCCGAAGAGAAGGAGCTCTAAAAGTAATTATTGCCTGAATAAATTTTTCTCAACTTTGGCCTAAAACTCTCATCTCTCCATCTCCAGTGCCTCGTTGTAACAGTAAATTAAGCTGTGTTATGTTGTTGGTAACGAAGAAGTGCAAACGACAGAATGTACTAGGCCTGCTTCTCTCTGTTACTGAACTGTGTGATATGAAAGAAGCTGCAAAAGGAAGAAAATTTAGACTACGTTAAGATGAAAGATTTATAGTTCGGTAAGTACAGGAAAAATAACGGAATTCAACTAAGAAAAAATATCATTTCTTTAGGTGCTCGCTTAAGCATGCTAATATTAACCCAAAGTTGCATTTGAGCATTTTACGTTATAAGCAGAGTCCAGCACGGCAGCTTCTTTCATTAGCTAATCACAGGATAGGGTAAGTCAGTAAAATCCAGCAGGCTTGTTGTTCTGCTGAATTTTATGCAGCATATTTCAGAGACAAACACTTGGAGGGAAATACGCACAACACAATACAAAAATGTGTTTGCCGACTGAGTGACTGCATGGTACCACAGACGTTTTCAAAGTGGCGATGATAAAATAACTTTGGAAAGCAGAGATATAGGTAAGATCAAGTGAACGCTGAGACAGGAGAGTACTTGGGCACTGTCAACGTTATTTTCACATGATAAATTTCTATTCTAAACCCGATTTGTGCTAAAACTACCAAATTTATTAATGTCGAAATTTTCAACTACCTCGTAGTCCTTAAATTCTCAAGTGGTTAACTGACTAGATCTGTTGAGTTACGTTAGCTCTGTCAGTGTAAACAGTGCTCTGCTAAGCAAAATAGTGCATCAGATAAAAATTAATTACACAAAAAGCTTAAGTACAATAAAGTGCAACATCTTATACGACATACGGGAATTACAGACAACAGTGATATGAAATGTTTCATTACTAAACAATCTAATTTCTGTTCTGCTCTGAGGTTTATTTCTCTTCAGACTGTGGAATCTGGGGTGTACCGTGAGCTTGCTGACCTATTTGACACAGAGCGAGTGACCACCTCCACGTATAGCAACTTTTTGGCAGACATGAACAGGTTGGCGAGGCCTGGTACTCATGTCGTCTTTGATGTCGATATCAACTTCTGGAATTACATGGCTGTAGATTTCTCTCTGACAGGTTTGGACTCACCGGACCCATGTTCACAGAGTGAGAGAGGGTGTCATAACTTTAACGTAACGCGTGTGCGTGCTTGTGTGTGTGTGTGTGTGTGTGTGTGTGTGTGTGTGCGTGCGCGCATGTGTGTGTGTGTGTGTGTGTGTGTGTGTGTGTGTGTGTGTGTGTGTGTGTGTGTGTGTGTGTGTGTGTGTGCTTGCGCGCATGTGTGTGTGTGTGTGTGTGTGTGTGTGTGTGTGTGTGTGTGTGTGTGTGTGTGTGTGTGTGTGTGGAAACAATATGTATCAGTTTTTTTTACAGTTTAAACCAAACTTTGTGGAAGCGTTTAGGGACAGCCCTCGAGGACACTTATATTTTATTATATTTTTTTACAGTACATTAGATCAAATGTAAAGGTCACAAGGCTATGTTAACGCTGGGAAGATCACTTTAGCCAGTTTTTATTCATTCCAGACCGAACTTGGAGGAGGGGTTGGGGTATATCAGGAATGAAATGGTTTATTTTTATAACAATCAGTCACAGGCCAAGGTCACAGAGCAAAGTCAACATAATCAGCCTTTTATCGAATGTTTGCGGAATGCTTGCAGATAAGGAGAAAAAATTAATAGAACAATAATCTGTCAAACGTCTCAGTCGCAGGGAAAGGGCGATTGCCAAGGTTACAAGTAAAGGCCAGCTAAAACATGTCTGATCTGATTTAAATTAAACACAATCGAAGTATTAAGGGTCAGGTAAGAACGAAAGGATTCACTTTTGAGAACAATCAGTCAGAAGTCAAGGTCGCAGGGCAAGGGCAAAGTTCGATGTGTATGACTGTGCATGAACAAAATAAACTACTACTGTGAACATTTGAAAGTATCTTAGTTCTTAACTTACGATCTCTCTCTCTCTCTCTCTCTCTCTCTCTCTCTCTCTCTCTCTCTCTCTCTCTCTTTCCCCCCTTTTTGTGCCATCTCCAAAACAATATTTTTCCTTGATCCTGTTGGAGTGAAGGGCTAAAATGCGATCTCCATTAAAAACTTACACATGTTTTTAAGAAGCAGGATTGCTAGGTAGGTGACACTAGAAAGATCCCGGTGGTTCGTGCATTTTGAGTTGCCAGGCAGAGTTGCCAGGTAGCCTACTGTTGGAATCGGAGCTTTTTTATTAGGTTATGCATTATTTTTTTTTCTCTACAATGTTGTATCTGGATGACTGTTAAATTATATAATTAAATTTCAGTTTGTATGATGAAGTATTTAGAGTGCTACGTAATGTAAGAAAGCTCTGAAATATTTTGGATGTCTCCGACTTGAAACTGTTGTCTCTTGGAGCACCTAGAACAATCGACTAGAGAAGAAGGTTATAAAAGGATGAGGGAGAGAATAAAGAAAGTTCAGTCAGTTTTACTTGTGGTCTTGTGAAGTTATTGTAGCTCTGGAGTTGTGAAGCAGACAGCGTAATTCCTTGGAGACTGAAAGTAAATCAATAGGGAGCTGAATGCAAATCGCCAGCCAGAATATGCTCTTCGCTATGCCCAACAGTGTGACCATATCTTGATACCCTGAAAGTTTCATGCTCCTAACTCAAGCCGTTCATGAGACATAATGGTGCTAAAGGTGAGAGATAAAAAATAGTTGACCTTTGGTAGCCATTTTGGTGACCTTGACCGAAAGTACCCATTTTCGAACTCGTCCAAGGTCTTGCCCATATCTTGATACCCTGAGGGTTTCATGTTGATAGCTCAAGCTATTCGTGAGCTATAAAAGTGCTAAACGTAGGCGATAAAAACTAGCTGACATTTGGCAGCCATTTTAGTGACCTTGACATTGACCCCGAGTGACCATTTTCGAGCCTGTCCAAGATTTTGGCCATATCTTGATACCCTGAAGGTTTCATATTGATAGCTCATGCCATTCATGAGAAATAATGGTGCTAACGGCGGGCGATAAAAACTAGTTTACCTTTGGCAGCCATTTTGGTGAACTTGACTTTGACTCCGAGTGCCCATTTTTGAACTTCGCCAATATTTTGGCAATATCTTGATACCCTGAAAGTTTCGTGTTGATAACTCAAGCTATAATGGGAACACACACACACACACACACACACACACACACACACACACACACACACACACACACAGAGGCGGACAAAAACATTATCACTCAACCTTGTAAAGGCAGGAGATAATAAAGACAATGAATGTCAGAACCCTGTGTTATTTCGACGCCTGAGTTTTATCTTGTGTACATTGAAAGGCTAACCCTACAAAGAACGATTCACTGGGCGATGTCCTTCCTATATTGAACTACGGCTGTTGGAGCCTGTGGCAGTGTGGGACGAGGATGTAATAAGTGGTATCAGAAACTGGGATAGAAAAGTGCTGCAGAGAGTCATATCTTCGACATGGAGCCAGAATGTGCAGACAACAAGCCATGCTAGTCAAGAGGAGGCATCTCTGCCTGCAGTCATGAGGTTACTACAAACACAAATTGAAGGAAAGAAAGAACTCTGTGAACAACTACAAACAAAGTGAACAGCTACAAGTACAAAATGAAGAAAAGAAAGAGCTCAAGAAAGAACTCAGAGAACAACTACTGGCAAAAGTGAAGAACAGAATCGATATGAAAGACTTCAAGAGTCATTACAGGAGCAACAGGAGGAATTACAACTGAGGATGCAGGGACAGTATAACGCTTTCATGGGGGAAGAAAAGGAAAAACAGCAACAGTTGAAGGAGGAAGTATACACTAAGTTTCAGCAGCAAAAGCGTGAGGTATGCAATAACGGAGTGCTGACAGCTTTTGGATGACCAGTTGAAGTTAATTTATGAGAGAAATGAAGCCAAAGAAAAATCTTGCATTGCTGAGCCTCAGCATAGTGTACAGGAAGCAAAAATAAAAATGGACGGTGTATGGTGAATCTTGACGAATACGAAGCACCTAAAGGCACCATTACAGAGAAGAATAGCTTTCCACATTTACAGGATTAGACTATAACACCAGTTGAGCAGGGCAGTACTCTCAAGGTGGATGGAAAGCTGATGACAGGAAGAGCTGGAACTCCCGTTTTATCTGCCATCGGGACTAGTTCCTGACCATCCCCCCTTTGCTAAACTTTTTCAGTGTCTCAGTAACACAGAGAGTAGGCCAGCATGCTCTCCAATACAAGTTTCTCTAACTATCAGCACCAAACTACATGCACAGTACATACTACACTTCCTTTTCCAAAATTATATAAAAAAAAATGGCTACACAATGCATAGCCTCGGAGTGCTCAGAAGGGGGGGAACATAAATGTCCCCACCTTCCGCCCCTCTCCTGGTGACTACTCGAACTACCTGGAACCACTGCCTGACACAATTCTCCATTTCTGTACAAATCGCAGCTTTTCCGCTAACTTTAGCTCTGTTGAGCACCACCTCTGCTCCTCTAAACCTCACATTCTTTTTCTAACTTAGACTCAGCTGTCTGAGGCAACTGACAGCAAATCCTTTTCTGTATCCTCCTACTTCCGCTATACTCATTTCAAAGCCAAAGGTGGCTGTTCTGTATATATACATAACGACTTATGTTGCTCTTGTGTTCCTGAACTCGATTCTTCTGAATTCTCTACACTCTGGCTTCAGCTTTCCTACTGTTCTATAACTAAACTATCTGCACTGTGTACTTATCTCCTAATTCTACTGACTATCAAAAATTCTTCGACGATCTTACTTCTACGATGGAACACAAACTATCCATTTCTCCCTTTCTTAGAAATCTCCAGTTCAGAAGATTTCAATGTTCACCACCAGGTATGGCTCTCCTTTCCTTTAACTGATCCACCTGGTGAAAAATCCTACATCTTTTCTATCCTTAATGACCTTGAGCAGGTAATACAGGACCTTATCTGTATCCCTGACTGCCTTGGAGAGAGCTCCAACATAAATGACCTCTTCCCTACAACTAATATTTCTGCTTACAATGTTAATCTTTCATCTCTGTTGCACTCTTTCGATCGCAACTTTATTACCTTAACCTGTCCTATCTCCCCTGTGCAGCCTGTGCACCCTCCAAAGAAATGTCGACTGTGGCACTTTGGACCTGCATTTTGGGAGGCCCGCAGGCAGTACTTCTTTGATTTTCCCTGGAATGATTATTGCTTGCATTGCCGGGAGCCATCTGAGTGTGTCTTGTGCATTACAGAGGATATTCTCTCGGGCATGGAAGCATACATTTCCTTCTCATATCATTTGATTAATGAGAGTAAGCCTTGGTTAAATTGCGCTTGTTCTAATGCTGTCCACAACAAGGAGAGGACGAATAAAATGTACTGGAGCCAACACACCCCTGAATCACATCTTGTTTACGTTTCTGCCCGGAATCGTGCTAAGTCTGTTCTTCGCCCTCCTAAAAATAATTTCATCCATACTAAAATTATGCTCTCAACTCTCCAACTCGAATTCTTCCCGCTCCTTCTGGTACCTTGACAAAAAACCTTTCTAACATCTTTACCTCATCATCCTTCCCTCCTCTTTTCTACTCTAATGGTTCTGTAGCTATTTCTTCCTCTGATAAAGCAGATCTCTTTGCTCAGCCTTTCTCCTCCAATTCCATCTTAGATGATCCGGTGCTGTTCCTCCATCACTTCCCCCCTCTGACTTCCTCATTGCTGACATTAAAATTTCTTCAGCTGATGTATTTTTTGCCATCACAGGCCTGAATACTAACAAGGCATATGGGCCTGATGGAGCCTTTCCTGTTGTCCTCAAGATCAGTGCTTCTGTACTTACACCCTGCCAAGGTAAACTCATTCGACTTTGTCCAGCAACTTGTACTTTCCTTTTTGCTGGAAGTTTGCTCTCATTCAGCCAGTCCCAAAGAAGGGTGACCATTCCCAATCATCGAGCTATCGTCTAATTGCTTTAACATTCTGTGTTTCAAAAGTTTTCCAGTCAAATATTAACAGAAAAATTTTAAAGCATATTTCCTATCACAACCTTCTTTCTGATCGTCAGTATGGGTTCCATCAGGGACGCTCCACTGGCGATCTTCTTATCTACCTTTCAGACTCCTGGTCATCCTCCTTTCGGGACTTTGGCGAAAGCCTTGCCATTGCACTTGACATC
Source organism: Coenobita brevimanus (assembly GCF_032717465.1). NCBI lineage: Eukaryota > Metazoa > Arthropoda > Malacostraca > Decapoda > Coenobitidae > Coenobita > Coenobita brevimanus. The sequence goes on along the minus strand of NC_136999.1, from coordinate 42,428,460 downwards.
AAGTCTGGGAAAAATCTTCAATTTCCAAACTGCCCTCTTGCGGTTTCTATCCTCGTATCTGTGCCTTTATCTATAGTTTCCTTTCTGGCCGTTCTATAGCCGCTGTTGAAGACGGCCATCGTTCTTCTCCTAGATCTATTAACAGTGGTGTTCATCAGGGCTCTGTCCTATCACCAACTCTCTTCCTTTTACTCATCAATGATTTAAGCTGTACATCTAATCCTATCCACTCGTACAATGGTTACTTCACCCTTCATATTTGCATTCGGTTCCCACAACGTCCATCTCAGCAGTTACTTCAACAAACAAGGGTTGAGGCTACGGCACACCTAATGTCTGACTTGGCTCGTATCTCCGACGGGTAAAAATAATCTTGTTGTTTTTATTGCATCAAAGACTCAGTTCTTACACCTATCAATGCGACAAAATCTTCCACAGGTGTACCGACTAACGTTTAATAATATCCAGCTTAATCTTGCATCATCCTTGAACATGCTTGGGGTTTTATTCACTCGGGACTTATCTTGGAAAGATCATACTACATGTCTTGTAAAGTCTACTTCCAAGAGATTAGGTATGCTAAGCTGACTCCATTCTTTCATTTACCCCTGCACAACTGTTGATTCTATACACGGGTTATATCAGCCCCTGTGTAGAGTACAAGTCTCATGTGTGGGGAAGCTCCCCACATACAGCTCATCTCAATAGGGTGGAGTCAAAGGCTTTTCGTCTCATTAACTCTCCTCCTCTTACTGGCTCACTTCATCCTCTGTCTCTTCACCGCACTGTTGCATCTTTATCTCTTTTCTATCGCTACTTCAATGGTTACTGATCCTCTGAATTGTCTCCTTGCATTCCTCCATCTCCACGACGGGCGCGTAACACCCATCTCGCAATAAACTCTCATCCCTTTTCTGTCCAACTCTCTAATGCAAGAGTTAACCGTTACTCCTAGTCCTTCATTTATGCAACAGGTCAACTCTGGAACTGTCTCCCTCAGTCTGTATTTCCTGCTAGCTATGATCTCCAGTCCTTGAAATGCAGTGTATCCAGGCATCTTGAAATGATCAGATCTTGTTTTTGGCTCTCTCTTGTATTTTGTTTTTCTCTTGGAAGGAACGGTTATTGCGGGCCAGTAGCCTTTGGTTTCTTCTTCCTAGCATAAAAGAAAGAGAAAAATCAGAATGTAGGAGTTATGAGTCATGGACTTAATTATGAGGGCACAGTTTTTAGGCCCTATACCAGTGAAATGTATGACTATAATGGGGATCCAATTAAAATGAAACCTCGGGAATGTGATGGTGAAGTATCATGGGATGCCTACCATGTGCAGTTTGTGTTAATTGCTGATCCGAATGGTTGAGATGATAGGCAGAGGGCAGTGCAGCTTCCTACATGCCTCAAGGGTGCGACAATGAAGATTATTGGCCAGCTATCAGTGGAGGACAGGAACAGATATCAGTCCCAATTAGAAGTACTGGGGCACAGATACAGGACCCTGTACCAGACTGAGGTATACAGAATTAGATTTTGGACTCAAGGGCTCGAGGCGAATCCCTTCAGCGGCTTGCTCATTATCTGGAGAATATGGCACACAAGATATATCCTGGAGCAGCACCTAACCTAGTGGCTACTCTTCTGAGGGACCAGTTCATCGATGATCTGAATTCCACAGAGTTGAAAGTGCAAGTGAAGCAAGCCCTACCAAGAAGCATGCAAGAAGCACTAGCCAGGGCTCTGGAATCTGAATCCTATATCAGGTCAAATACATTCAGTTTGCAGGCAGGACGTAATGCAGGATGCGAGGCAAGAAAGTAGCAGGTGCTCAAAGGGAAAAAATTTGATGGAAGTTGCTGGTTGCTAGAAGCCAGAATATAGGAAAGAGGACTGCTACAAGAGGAGGTTGCCAATTCTGTAAAAGGTCAGGGCATAAGAAGGAGGATTATTACAAACTGAAGAGGGACCAAGATAAGTTACAGAACAGTGCAAAGTAATATGCAATTGCAACAAAAAGGTGTTGGGCATGAGGTGAGGTGGGAAACTTCAGTTCTGAATGTCGAGAGAAGAAAAAGGAGGATAAGAAGAAGGCTGCAGGAGGACAACTGGCAAATTGGCTCGAGAAACTGGACCAGCACAACTATGAATTGCATCACCATCCTGGGTGGGTACATGACAAAGCTAACAGCCTGAATCATTGGCCTTGAGACCCAGTTTGCAAGCAGTGTAGTAGGAATGAAGATCTTTGCAAGAAATGCAGCCGTACTGCAGTGACAGCCAATGTCAGCTGAAGAAGACCTGATGAGAATGCAGATTGAGGATACATTTTTACAACCTGTGCTAGAGTAGCTGCAGCGGAGTACAGTGCGACCATTTTGGGAAGAGGTTTCCGGGTCCAGCCCTGCAACTAAAAGCTACTGGAGTCAGTGGGACCTTCTTCGTTTTACAGCAGACTACTGGAGTGACAGTGGGAGACACCTGATGGCCCCAGCAAGTATTGGGAACTGGTGGTACCTAAGAAAATGGGGTCTGGGGTCTTAGAAGGGTTTCATAACCAGATCATTATTTGGCACCTGGGAGTCAAGAAAACTCTAAGTAAGCTGCAACAGAGGTTCTACTGGACAGGCATGTCGGGATGTTGAAGCATGTGTTGAGTCTGTCATGTATGTTGATCCAAGATTGGACCCAAAAAATTATGTTTCGCCCATCTTTAGCTGTACCAAGTGGGTACACCAATGGAAAGAGTTGCATTGGACATTGCTGGACCTCTGCCACTCACTGAAAGAGGAAACCGGTATATATGTGTTGCCATAGACTACTTTAAAAAGTGGCCAGAAGCCTGTGCCATTCCCGATCAGGAGGCCGCAACGGTTGAAGGTCTTTGTTGACCAATTCTTTTATTATTTTGGGATGTCACAAGGGCTTCATTTAGACCAGGGTAGAAACTTCGAGTCTGCTGTGTTCCTTGAGTACTGCAAGTTGCTGGGGAACATGAAGACAAGGACGACTCCATCAATGCCATAATCATGTGGAATGGGGGAAATACAAGTGAACCCTGGGACAAAAACTGGCTAAGTACTGTGTAGAGGGACAGATGGAATGGGACCAGAAATGACCTGCGATGCTGATGGCATATCGGTCTGCATCCCACGAGTCTACTAGGCACACCCCTGCAAAACTGATGCTGGGCCACGAGCCATGATTACCAGTTGATCTGTTAATGGGAACACCACCTGGTGAAAAGCTGCCTACAGACACCTCCAGCTATGCGAAGCATCTTCAGGAAGATTGGCTGAGGTATATCATCAAGTTCGAGGAGCTCTGAAGTTTTCAGGCAGAGGAGTGCTGAAGCGCAAGTATGATGCCAGGGAAAGTGAGGTGAGCTTCAAAGAAGGAGGCAAAGTTAGGCTATACAATCCTCATTGGAAGGAGGGACAGTCACCAATTCTGCAGAGCCCGCGGGATGGGACCTACACTTTGATGGACTGCCTCTCATCTGTAATGTACCAGATTCAGGAGACAGGAAGTCTCGGCCAAAGGTAGCCTAGTACACGTGAATCGTCTGTGGAAGGATCCTGTGCGAGGACAGTACGGCTAGGACGTCTTTAAGAAATTGTGCACACGAACAACAGATGATGTTGAGGAGGACCAAAGGGCTGAAGCAGAAGAGGATGGTGACAGTTTCCCAGGGAAAGAAATGAATCACGAAGAGAATCAAGTCATTCCAGGAAGAGTGGACTGTGTGGAGGAGCAGGGATGTCGTCAGAAATGTCATAGAAGAAAACCTGGTACGTTGATGGACTATTTTGTGTATGATTAAATGTTTAGTTTGGATTTCAGATTGTGTTTGTAAACATTGTGTACTTTTGTCGGGATGACAAAAGGACTAGGGAGGGGGTGCTAGCAAGGAGATACTGGAAAATTCCCTATCGTTCGCGCATTTTAAGTTGCCAGAGTTGCACAGTAGCCTGCTACTGTGAGCGGAGGTATGTTGTAAAGTAATGCGTTAATCTTTATTTTTTCTTTCCGTAGTGTATCTCGATGATTGTTAACTATGTAATTTGATTTTGGATGTCTCAGATTTGGAACTGTTGTTGCTAGGGGCAACTGGAACAATCGAGTAGTGAGGAAGGTTATTAATTGTCTGTGAACCATGTACCCCAACTTAGGGTGATCGGTACCATTCAAGATGGCCAATTCTAATAAGCATATTCTGAAAGTTATCTCATGATCACATTTTTGCATGATAGCAATTTGGAATCGGTAGTGTACCTTCTACAAAGCCCATCAAAGGAGATGCCCCTAATGCACATAATTATGTCAAATAAATCTGTAAATTTTTACCACCGTCTGATGAATTAATACATTTGTGATAGAATATGAAACAAAATATACAGTTTTCTTTTCTTTATGATACATATTCTGTTGAAAATATAGACATAAATCTTGTTAAAATTATTGTATTATGGGAATACACTCATTGTTGGAAAGACTAATGTCTGGAAAATGTTGATGATCAACAGTTTTTTCTAGTAATCTTAATCTTCATAATCATTATCATCATCATCATATGCATTATCACATTCTTCTTTTCCTTCAGCACCTTCATCAGTTGGCTGGTTTCTCATATGTTAACAGTCTCCAGAGTTCCAAACACTTCAACCCATTGACAGCACAGCTACATTTGGGTGCTGTGCAAGACAGTTACTGTATTTTTTCCTCCAACGATTTTCCCCTCCCAACCATATGCACTGGGAGTTGGTACTTGTGGGTATTGTTCCAGACATCTCCAGTTAGCTGTCTGACAATTTGTTCGAAAAATGTGTTTTTGCAAAGGATTACTGCAGGATGGTAGATGGTGTTACTCATTATGTCCTTTTTTGGATGCAAAACAGCCCATAGCGCAGTTCATTAACTTTTTCCATATCAGTTTTTGATATAGCCTACAGGTGAATGATTCTAGCCTGTCTCTAAGAGATTGGGATACAGTCCATTCCTTCCCAAGATCACAGAATATTTTTCTGTAGTTGAATGTCATCTTTCAACATTTAATGGCGCTCAGCTTCTCACCTCCAGCAAGTGTGCTGACTGAGTAACATCCGGTAAAACTGTGCATTTCAATAATTGCCTCACAAACAGATTTCACCTAGAATCCAAGTGATTTTCTGTACCTCTGTGTATTTCACTTTAGCCTGGGTTCCACTTCTCCAATAAGAGTGAGGTAGGAACGTCTTTATCGAAGGCTAGCAGTGAAAGGAACACATCTGTATATTCTGAAACGATGATAATTGTCTTGAAACCACAGGTCGCTGCATGAGCCGAGTGTAAAAGGATACGTGTGTCAGCCTCTTCTTGGGTTGTCTTTAGCTCTGCTACAGTGTCACAACTTGGGGCGTTTATTCGATGACAGATATCATTGCATGTGACAAATAAAGTTTTGCATACATTTTCTTAGTCTGTTGACATGTCTCTCCTGCTTCCATTCAAAGGCAAGGAACTGAATGAGAGAAGTGTTGTTGCTTGTGGAGGTAAGAAAATTTCTCCACTGTACCACAAGCTGTTTTGATTGAATGTTTTTGTATTCTGTGCCACTGGATGTAGATTATCGTTACTGCCTCTCAGCATTTTTGATAGAGTTTTTCATTATAAAGATCCAAAGACAACATCTAATCTGTCACTGTGTGATGCTTCATTAAGAGCCTTTGACAAAACCAAAGATGCAATGCCTCCAAAGATTTTCTTCTCTCCTTTATCTTGTGAACAACAACCATTCCATCTACTATGCTTGCAGATGATGGAGGAATCACTTCTTGTGCAGATACATATTTTGTAACTCTTGGAAACTACAGACTTGGCCGTTTTCCTCGGCAGACCATCAGCTGTAGCAGGGGACCATGGCATTGGACCTAGTGTGAATTTTAAAACCTCCTTCATGTAAAGTTCCTGTATCTGTCCCATCATTAGCATATTGCCAAAGAGTCAAGTGGTTGCTCTCAGAATAGTTGCCATTGGTTTTCACTCTCTTGGTTTCAGGTTTCACCGAAAGTCTTTGGCTTCATTCTGGGAAGATCATGGAATTGATCAGTGGAGGACTGGTCTCCAGTCTTATCACTTTGAAGTTCACTTAAGCATTTTCACCACGATTGTATGTTTCTTTTAGATCTGCTACAACATTATCTGGAGTTACAATGGCATTTACAATGTTGACAAGCTATCTTGATTATTTGAAAGGATTCACCAAGTCACCTATGACACTAATCACTGAACAAACAGCACTTTCGTCTTTCCACATTCGTGGCTTGTGCAGATCTGCATTTTGTGTGTGTGTGTCTGACTCTGGGCATAGGCTTCACAGCCTGTTATCAAGGCCCAGCAGTCCTCCTACATACCATACACTTCTACATGTCACCACTTCGGCACTAACACCCACTGTCCATATTGAATACATGTTGGGGCTGTCTCATACAGGAAAGGTGTATTGGTATTAGCGGGGGTATTTTTACGACATGTCGGCGGATCTTCTGGTAGATCAGTAAAGCCTGCTGCATGTCCGAATTGTTTAGCTGGACTATCTCACGCAACATCCTGACGTAAGTACTTCTGTACTCTGCAGTTAGATAGCATTATCTGAAGCACACGTATTCAAACTAAAGCGACAAATTCCACCTGCAGTTTGGTGTCTTTGTTGACTGTTTCTTCTGTTGCCTGGTCAACAGGGATGCGAGCAAATGTACTACCTGAACAGCAAACCAGCCTTCTTTGAAACTGTCATGGCCATCTGGATTTGTGTCAGACAAGTTAGACATTTCAGCAAAATATACACTGAGATAGCGTGCATAGTTGACTTTGTCATGCGTAAAGCCCTTAGCAGACCAAGCAATACAGTGACAATGTCAATGTGGCTCATCCAGAATTCTGACAAGTACCAATGTCATGTTGAAGAAAATATATGCATGATGCAGAGTAACGAAGCAAACCATCAAGTTCCGCATTTGACATCGTCTCTTCATACATCTCTGAGCAAAGATTTTCATGAAGGTCATGAATAATTTATAGTCCTTCTTTAATGTGTGGTGTATGATTTTGTTCCAGCCATGGGACGAATTCCTTGAAGACAATGCGGAGTATAGTTTTATACATATATATATTTGTGGGTTCTCGCTGTTCTCTTGTACTGGCGGCCTTTCATGACACCAGTGACTGATCCTTCTGCAACAAAACCAGCTTCTATTATAATGTCTTTCAACCTGCCATCTTAAAACCGTTTTCCAACAATGGAAAGTAAATTGCACATAGAATGGAATGCTCCTATCTGCAAGATTACATTCTTGAATCTGTCGGCATGCTTCCACAGAATCTCTACAGTCTTAGCATAGATTGCCTGATCAAACACAACTACTATTTTGGAAAGGTTGAGGGTGTTCATGATCTGCACTGAGTGCTTTAATATTTCGTGTATGGTTTCCATAACAGTTGCTGGGGCAATTATAGTTGGGAGATATCCTATGTTAGTTTTTGTCACTGTCAGGTCTCTTCTCATGACAATATTGACACCTGTCTGTCCCATCACTTGTTCTTTGTCTCCTTCGACCTGTCTTGTAAGCATTCATACAAGATTATTCTTGTATGTCTCAGCAGTCACATTAGTTCTATCACAGTCAACATTTTTTAGGTCAGAAAGACCGACTTGCTTCCCTGGTACGTAGACAGTCAAGGAGTCCTTGTGTAATGTCAGGCTTCTGTTCTTGTTTTTTTGAATAGCTAGAAGAGGAGGCTTCTATGGCTTTGGTCCAAGTATCTGTGGCTGTACAATTATGCCTAACTCTGTAAGACGATCCCTGTCCTGTCAGGGTCTCCTCTAGTTGATCAATGTTTTCTCATGCAAGGGTTGTAAATACATGATCTTTTATATTTTCTCACAGGATAATGTTATCTGTAGCATCAGTGAGCTTTAGCAGGCCCAGAGCAGTTTAATTTACTTCTGTAGTTGTATAAGACAATCCATGACCAAGCCTGTTCAAAATCCGGAAAAGCTTAACATTGTCGGTCAGTGCCTTTACAGCAGATGGCAGAAGAACATATTTAGGTGGAACTTGAGATCCCCACTCACTGCATATATAAGATCCTGAACAAGTGAGTCTACTAGCAGTGAACTTAGTTTTCAGGATTGTTTGGAAGGCACATTTCCACTGATCAGTGCAAAAAAGAACTTTCTTACATTTTCTGGGATTCTCACACTACAAGTTAGGGCTGAGGGTAGAAATGGCCATTGTCTATTCTCATCCTGGTCTTTTATAACAGATCTTATGTGTCACGCTGCCCTCTCCAGTTTCTACTGAACATTAGTAGAATTTTCCAGAAGTATTTTCAGCTTGCTCTTCAGCTGCTGAGTTTCACGTGCCAGGTCATAGGCAGTTAAGGTGTATGGAAATACCAAGAGCTTTCCCGTTTCATTGGGAATGATATGAAGCACGTCTCCAAGATCAGCTTCAAGTTTCCTTAGAAAGTGTTTCTTGGTGGACTCTCGTATATCCACTCCAAGGGACAGCATGCAGTCTCGTAACACATATGTAAGCTCTGCTAGTTTCATAACTCTAGGTGATTTATCCCGCCCTGTCCCGACCGATTTTCCACCACTCCCCCCCCCCCCCAATCCTGACCAATTTTGGAAAACAATTTTTTTTGGCTCAAACCTCTGCTTTTGGTGAGAAACATCGAAAATTCATAAAGAAATTGCTCACCTTAGGTTTAAAATACTCTATGCAGGTAGCAGCACCCCTTGCGTTACTGTGTTTTCTATCAGGGTGGCTCCAAAGAAAACTGGTTCTATGGAAGGGTAACCATTCCACACCACTCATAAACAGTATTTATTTATTTATTTGGTACGAATTTATATGTAGTACGAGAGTATATTGGTTTTCACACAGTAATATAGGCAATATAAGCATTGTTTCATTCATCAAACACATCAACATACCTGACCTTTTTTGGTGATATTACTTGATCATCATTTCAGACTGTTTCTTCCTCTAATGCTATGTAAACTTTGTCCTCCACATTGTCAGCAATTGGGGAATCACTCTGGCCTTGAATTTCATACCGTGGCATGACATGACTATACTGGCCAGGTCACTGATAACAGGTGAATTGCCGAGACTCTGGCACGCGGGGGGGGGGAGGTCATGTGGGGTAAGGCATTGACCCTGCCAGGCATCTTGTAGAGGAACGTGTCCCGTTTATACGTACAAAAAACCACACATGAAACTTAAGAATTGTACAAATTAAGGACCTTGCAATTGCTGCACGTTTATATATGTATGTGAACGGGAGTCACAGTGATCAAACATGTGGACGATATATACGTCAATGGGAGTCAGTGGGTTAAACAGTTCACATCGGATATACTGGTCATAGGCATCCCCTTTGGCCTCCTTTGTACTTGTAATCAGAGTCCTCAGGATCATATAGAGTGCCAGTATCAGTACCGTCTTCTATGCCATTTAAGTTGGTATAAAGTCTGCTGCAGGGCTTATTATACTATGTCTCTGCTGCAACAAGCTCTCTTTGGCAACAGCTAGATTTCTGGTATCATAACGCTTTGTGCCACTTCTGGTATCTTGAGTCTGCTTGTAATTCAACACACTTTATCAAAGACTCTCTGGTTCTTGGCCTTATGTATTGTGTTGCCTTTTCTGGTGGGCAAAATATACAAGTTTTATCTAAAACTCATGAGGGTGAGGCCTGCTTCCTTGCGGAACGTCGCTTCACCTATGAAAGGGAGCCCTTATCTTTGCCTTTAAGTTCATCCAAATCACGTTTCACAGTGAACATCTGGCGACATTTTCTATGATGAAATACCTCCGGCACATATCCCTCTCCTACAGTTGCAGCAATGTCCAGTAGAGGTGCGTGTTGTCTTAGTCTGGCAGCTCTAAGAAGAGTGTTCCAAGAATCATAGTCTCTTTATGATATATCACTGTGTGGAACATCGTCACCTGAATGGATTATGCATGCCTTCTCTGTATGCTGATCCATCTTCAGGGTGCAGAATAACGTTCACTCATGCACCTTATAAAACACAAGATAATAAAAGAAATGACACATTAATGAAATCAGCATATGCTGAGATATGCACAGATAAGCTGAGTATGTGACAATTTTGTTGAATTCTATCACATTCCTGGGAAGTATATTTATTTAAGGCTTATGAGAATGCCAGGTGCTACGTGACAATATATTGTAAGGGGTCGGATTTGGTGCTGTTTTTCATGGCAACTATCAGTTGGATTCTAATGATACTTGACAGTCTTATCTAATATACATTCCTTGGTGTTAAACTGTTTGACATTCTGTGAACGGAATGACTGTGACAAAGAGAAAGCATTAAGAAACGACCATCCTTTGGTGATGTCAGGGCCATTTATTTTTCAGTGGATTTTGATAAAATTTTGTATAGTGTCTCCTATAACCAACACTCCACTCAGCAAAACATGAATTACAACCAACACAATGATCATTAAAAGTGAGTTAAACCCACATGTGCACACACACCCACCATCAACCCTAACCAGAATCACCCCAGCTGACCACAAACACACATACACTATTATAAGAGAGCCAACTAGGAGGCCTTTGTAACTGAAACAGAACAACATTTTGAAACACTAAACAGTACACCCATCACAAACATCAACACCGCTGTGCATACTTTCAATACAATTATACAAAACGCAGACAAAAGACACATCCCTAGAGGCAACAGAAAGAGACACAACCCCAACTTCACACCAGAAATTCAAGGCCTCATCAGACAATGGGACACACTGCGACACTCCCCTACAGCCCATACACAAGACACTGTACAACAAATACAAGAACTCAACACTCAAATAAACAATAAAATATGAGAACAGCAAACACTAAACCGGAAAAATTACTTTCAAACACTTGACCTCAAAACGAACATCAGCAAACTCTACAAAACACTAAACAGCATCACACTTTCCAACAGCAGCACCACACAATCACATGCTGCCATCACAACAACAGACACCATACCCTTAAACAGACAACAAGCAAACACTCTCATCAATCACTTTTCACAGGGAAGCCATCTAAACCCCCATCCTGGAGATCGACATATCATCCGACTTAAGAGACAGTTCCCCACAGACCCAGATTATGCACCTTTCTCTTACAACCAGACGAAACACATCATTAACAACCTCAAGCACTCATCTGCCTGTGGACCAGATAACATAAGCAACATTCACCTTAACCCGCCGCTCCTGGGGACGTGAATTACGTCCTCACATGATGTGCACTCATATCCCGGAGACGTGAATTAATGCGGCAACATTGCAAGGTCCCTAATATGCACAATGTTTAATTTTTGCGAGTGATTTCGTGAGTGATTTTTGGCATGTATACACGGGACACCTTCCCCTATTCCTCTACAAGATGCCAAGCAGGGACAATGCCTTACACCGCATAACCTCTCCCCACCCCTGCAGGCCATTGTCTCGGCAATTCACCTGTTACCAGTGACCTGGCCAATAAAGACATTCAGGGCCAGAGTGATTCCCCAATTGATGACAATGTGGAGGAGAAAGTTCACATAGCATTAGAGGAAGAATCAGTCAGAAATGATGATCAGATAATGTGGGAAAAAAAGGTCATGAATGGTGATGAGTTAGTGGGTGAAACAATGCTTATAATGCCTATATTACTGTATGAAAACCAATATACTCTTGTACTACATATAAATTCGTACCAAATAAATAAATACTGTTTATGAGTGGATAAAATAGTTACCCTCCCATAGAACTCGTTTTCTTTGGTGCCAGCCTGTTAGAAATCCCAGTCAGGTAAGGAGGTACTCGTAGCTAGATCGAGTATTTTAAACCTCAGGTGAGCAATTTCTCTATGAATTTTCGATGTTTCTCACCAAAAGCGGATGTTTGAGCCCCCCCCAAAAAGGGTCCAACACTGTCGGGACTGGAGCGTACCACTGCCCAGAAAACGTCGGGGTGGGGCGGGTTAAACACCTTGGACCACAAGGCATACATGCACTCACCAACATATCAAACTACAGCTACTCACACAACATAATACCCAACATCTGGAAGCATGGCATTATCATTATCCCTAAACCCAACAAAGACCCCACGTTACCCTCCTCACACGTTACCCTCCTCCACACCGCCCCATCACACTCCTCTGCAGTCCCTCAAAAAGTCACTGAACGACTGGTACTACAACTAGTCACACCTCACATTCCCTAGCCCAGTTACAACATGGCTTTAGGCCACTACACCTGGCCACAAACACCCTTCTTACAGACCTTACACTGAGGAAGAATTCAATGGCATGATTTCAGCTTGGCCACCACACAGAACACTCCTAACTCACACTAGACATTGGCAAAGCTTTATGATGACATCCTGCCAAGCAACCTCACAAACAAAATACTCAACACAAACATGCACAATAACACAAAAAGATGGCTGGCAAACTACTTTAGCAGGCAGATGTGCACACGTAACATTTGCCGGTCAAGTCTTCTAACATCAGAAACTTCACAAACGGGTAGTCCCCAAGGATCTGTTTTGTCCCCTAGCACTCTTTAACCTATATACATGCACTTTGCACATACCCACACCCCGCACACCACGATACATAGAGCTTCCTATGCAGATGATAAAAACACTTTCTACATGTACACACCAAAACACAAACACAGCTGCATCACATCATTCAACCTTACCTCAACACACTACACGAATGGTTCATCACAAACAGGCTCAAAATAGCTCCAGCCAAATCTACAGTGACCCTTCTCACAAACTGGACAGCAGAACACTTGAGTCACATCCAACACCTCACCATAAAGAACACTCCCCCTATCACACACACACACACACACACAAAATCCTTGGTGTAACATACAATACATCAATGTCATTTTAAACAACACATCACAAACATTACAAAATAATATAACACCAAGACTCAGTGCTTTGAGGTCACTTGCCCATACAACATTCGGATCAACAACAAAGAAAACCACCACCACGAGTATACAAACAATACATACGTTCAGTGATGAATTATGCAAGCCCTGTCTGGGCGGCTTATAACCTCACCAAAACACACTCACAACACTCTGCAGACCATACAGAACAAGGCACTAAAAATAATCACAGGCTGCACAGCTACTACACCCACAGACCACCTACATCAAGAAACCAAAGTCCTCAAAGTCCAAGGATCACCTAGACATGAGAGGCACCCAAGTTTCTTGCTGCAGCCTCCACAAACCCACAACATCCACTATCATTACATGGCAGCACATCCAATCCCACAGCCACCAAGTGAAACATCAAAACAACACCCAGCACACGATACCATACACAAATCAATGTCATCTCTACCCCCTACGCCACACCTCAGACTCAGCTCCCAGAAGCATATCCACACTCAGATCACTCGCCGCTTCCATTCAGTCACTTAAAGTCAACACACAGCTGCATGCATGGCCTCCTGACATCCACTCTTCTGAATCCTATCTCCTAGTGAGGACAGGGTCCACCTGGCCAGGCTGAGATGTAGGCACCATCCAGCCCTCTGGTAAGCTACCAGATGAGGCTAGGATGACTCCGTTGCTGATGCTTGCATGTCCAGGATGCAAATAACGAAAGCACCCCATACTATTAAGCACATTATGGAAGACTAAGCGCTGCAGACAATCAATCCGACATCAACAACACCAACATATGTCACTCTTTGAGAGCTCTGTGGGAAAGCCCGGTCTCGGCCATGGCTTTTCCTATGGGACTTGGGGCTGTTCAGGCCAGACTGCCTAGGGAACAACTACTACTACTACCCTATTTTTCCGAATATTCAGAAAACAGGTTTTCATCATAAATTTGCAGCTGTCTAGCCAGTGTAAGCTGCCTGTTTGGGATTGCTATCATGCAGATTTTCAATGCCTATGTGGTAGATCTTCGAAATGAAATTAAATAAACCTTGTTCACCTTTCATGGTGTAGTCCTACTGACCAACCCCAGGTACCTCACAGATTCAATAGGATGGGGGAAAGAATAGAGAAGGTTCAGTCAGTTTTACTTGTGGCCTTGTGAAGTTAGTGCAGCTCTGGAGTTGCTGAAGCTAGACAATGTAATTACGTGGCAAATAAAGACAACGAAAGTCAGAGGCAAGTGTTATTACGATGCCTGGGTTGATCTTGTGCACATTGAAGAAGGCATTGACCCTATGAAGAATTATCCACTGGGCAATGTCCTTCCCATACTGAGACTACTGCTGTTGGAGCCTGTGACAGTGTGGGACGAGGACTTAAGAATCTACATAGGTGAAAAAAAAAAAAAATCTTCCCTAATTATAAGAAAAAAATCCAAAAAATAACAATATATGAAAAAAGTCCAAATCTGTGAAAAAATAACTTCAGTGTTAAATGTATGAAAACAAAAATCTTAGTATGCTGAATGATAAAAAATTTAAATATGAAAAATGACTTCAGATTTCCAAATCAATCAATAATCACATATCTAAATATATAAATGACCATAATATCTAAATCTATGAAAAATTAGCCACAAATCAAACTCTGTAAAGAAACTCGCCATAAGATCATCAATAACCCTAAGCTTGGTCACGTTTGTTTCAGTTTGGACCCATGTTAATAAAGTATATTTTATTGAGAAGATTCCCTCACTTATAATTCTCCAGAGTTAAGTACTTTCCTCCTGGCACCCTGGAATTCCACTTCCCAGGTACCATTTTTGCTCTATGTGCTAAGTTTGATTTTCCCAGGATGATTTTCACATCCATTTTTTTTCTCAGACAAAACTATATCTATACTTACTCTAACTAACAAAACTAACATAACTTGGTACCCAGGAAACAAAGCTATCCTAACCTAGACTTTCCTGCATAAGAAACAGTGCAAAAATGGGACAGAGAAGGGAAGAAGCATTCTTCCGGAACACCTAAGGCACGGTATTCTCGTCGGTTAAGAAAAACTCACTTAACTCCCTTTTCCTCAACGACGTATTTTGCTTTTTACACCTTACTGTCCTTGTCTGTGTTATATAATTATTTATGCAACATCACCATACGCTTCATACATAAGTTACAAAGGATTTTGCGTACCCATATTAAAAAATCATCACTATGAAGATGTTAGGAGCTTCCTTAACCGACAGGGAATACAAACTCCGTGTGTATTTCTGTATCCCTCTAAAAGTGTCATAAATACAGAACTCTTTGTGAGCAGGTCAGTGCGATTTCTACGTTGGCCCAGAGCACCTACTTTCCACTACCACTTGTCGATAATGGCGCAGAATAACAGTCCTGTTTCGCCTGCTTTGGATAGGGGGTAAGTACACTGAAGAGAATGAACAAAACAAAATGAAAAACACTCATTACACCCAGATATGCTAGTGGCCAAATAGGCTTCACTAACGCAAATTCAAAGTGACTTGCGTTTATAAAGTGAAAAAATTTTCTGAGTAGAGTGACACTTAATTTAGGGGTCTGAAGACAGGAAACTTTGGAGGACTAAGTAAGAATTATGGTTAATGCATGTAGCTAGTAGTAGTAATCTAATAGAAGTAATAATAGTAACAGCGATGGTGATAGTAATAGTAGCAATAGTAACAGTGGTGGTGGTAGCAATAGTAGCAATGGTGAAGATAGGAAACGCAGAGTACTAAGAAGAAGAATTATGGTTAATGGAAGTAGTTAGTGGCAGTAGTAGGAGAGGTATTATTAGTGAAAGTGGTGGTGGTAGTAACAGTAGTAGTAGAAGTAGTAGCAGTGCTGGTGGTGGCAGTAGTCGTAGTAGTAGTAGTAGTAGTAGCAGTAGTAGTAGCTAGATTGGTGGTGGTAGTAGTAGTAGTAGTAGTAGTAATATTGGTGGTGGTGGTAGCAGTAATAGTAGTGTGTGGTGGTGGTGGTAGTAGTAATGGTAGTAGTTGCAGTAGTAGTAGATGCATTCATCATGATGAAGTGCGCGACCTCACTGCCAAAATGCTACATCAAAAATGCCATGATGTCACCATAGAGCCAGCCCTGCTGCCTCTAGACAGTGAGCACTTCATACACACAGAACAGCAAACACATCAAATGACGCAAGAGTGGATGTCAGTCCTCGAGGTTTCTGGACACTTGGGCAGAGGGCTTTCTTCGATTTTAGGATATCTGATCCTCTGGGAGCATATCTCTGTGAACTGTCTCTCGAGGCTGCACACTAGAGGAATGAACAGGAAACAAACTATCAAAAAAGGATCCAGCATGTGGATCACGGTCGATTCACTGCCCATGTTTTCACAACATCAGGTGGGTTGGGTCCACAGGCTGTGAGATTCTCCTCGAGACTGGCACAGGCTCTTTCTGAGAAGAAGCATCTAGCCTCAGAGTTCTGTTATGACCTGGATTAGATGACCGGTGTCATTCTCTCCTCGTGAAGTTTGCATTCCTCTGATGTCAGGAGTCCATATTATAATAATACAACTCTGGCATGATGGATAGATAGATAGTAGATAGGAGCACCAGCCAAGGTGTGGGAATGGGAAATGTGTCAGCGAGAGTTGACCATAGGAAATGTGTCTGCATTTCTGTAAGGCATGCCAGAGGGCACCAGAAGCGCTACATTCACACAGACACACGCAAACTTCTAGAAACCCTACCTAAGGGTTATACACGTGACATGAGCCCTCTAGATAAGAATGAAGGGATTAGAGAGTCAGAAAGGGGCTAGCGATAGTAGCGAAAGGTTGTACAGAGAGAGAGAGAGAGAGAGAGAGAGAGAGAGAGAGAGAGAGAGAGAGAGAGAGAGAGAGAAAGAGAAGGGATCTAGCCAGACAAATCTGGGAGGTAACAGCGGGACTCTAATATATACATCTCTCGTGTGTGAGACTTTAGTTAATCTTTTCAAAACAAATAAAATTATACATAGTCCCATACTCATCTTTACCTCTCCTGTCATTGCCTGACAATAGTAATCAAGAATATCTACTTACAAACCTACTCACGTATAATTACCGCTAGTCCACAAGTATAATATATGCATAACTGATCTACCAACACACTACAAGAAACTACAAAGTTTCTATAAGATCTATCCTCGATAGA
>NC_136999.1:42308250-42411209 GCF_032717465.1 Coenobita brevimanus | reverse complement strand
TCTATCTTTTTCTCTCTTTTAACCAACTCACTCACTTTCAAAACCTCCCTGCCACACCTAACCCTCCTAGCTCTCACCCATTTCTTAGCTACTCTTAACTTTCCCTCCACCAAGTAGTGGTCAGACATACCTCCACCCTCCCCTCTCAGAACTCCCACGTCCAACAATCTTCCTATTACATTCCTAGACACAACCACATAGTCCACCAAAGCTCTATCAACAACCCTTCCACCCTCCTGTCTCACCCATGTATACTTATAAATATCTTTCTTCTCAAACAGCGTATTCCCAATCACCATCTCTCGCTTAACACACATCGCTATCATTCGTTCCCCATTTTCATTTCTTCCAGGCACACCATGCATACCAACTACGCCTCCAACTGCTACATTTCCCACTCTAGCATTCAGATCTCCCATCATTACCACATTCACATTCGCTCCAAAACTCTGCAGACACTCGTCAACATCATTCCAGAAAGACTCCCTCTCTTGTTCATCCCTTTCACTACCAGGCCCATATGCACTCACAAACACCCACAACTCACGTTCAAATTTCGCTTTCACCCACATCAGTCTCGATGACACCTCCTTCCATTCAATCACACATTTTTGTACTTCCGGACTCACTAACAAGGCCACACCTTCTCTTGCCCTTCCTCTATCAACACCTGACAATCTTCCATTCACACTTCCGAACATAGATTCCCCCTTCCCTTTCATCTTCGTTTCACTCAGAGCTAACACATCCAACTTTCTTCTCACAAACATTCTCCCAATCTCCTCCCTTTTAGCCTCAATCGTACTACATCCACGCACATTCATAGACCCAATCTTCAGGGTATGGGGATAACTCCATCCCCCATCCCTTTCTCTGGCCTGTCTCTTTTTTGGAACTAAAAGGTAATGTCATCAATAAAAACTGTAATGTGGTTTATTGCATTTTATGACGGGAAACTCTACTTACTTGCATGAACACAATGCGCTCTGGGTAGGGAAGAGCCATGGTGCGAACTGTTGGGATCATCACCTCCTCCAATATTTCAAGGTATTTGTCTGCGGTGAATCTTCCCTCTATTTCTGTCAGCTCACCCAGTGTGTTTAAGTTAACCCATCCCCACACATTACAGGTGACGTGGCCGCTCCTGGCTTCTTCATAAATATTCTCGCGGGCGTATCGTGTATTGTTCCGTCGCCAACAGTGTAGCTGTCCGTGCGTGGTCGACGCGAATGTTTTCTCATCAGAGAAAATAACTCTTGCCCAGAAATTTAAGTCTTCGTTGACATACTGCTGGGCAAAACGAAGGCGGTTGATCCGATGTCGTTCGTTTAATAATCCTTTAGTGGCAGGAACTCTGTGGTGCACTCCATCACTGTGAAGCCGACGGCGTATAGTTTGAGTGGAGACATCTAGGCCAAGACTGTCCCGAATTGCAGCTGCATTTGTGAATGGATTATCTGTTACTGCATTCACCATTCTCCTGTCAGCTTCAGGTGTAGTTTTTCTCGGACCCCCAGGTGTTGGTCTGTCCCGAAGATTACCTTCCTCCTCCCATCGTCTGCACCACTTGTAGACTGTTTTCCTTGTTACTCCTACTTCCCTTGCTATGTCGGAAATAGAAAGTCCACTTTCCCTCATTCCAATAATTCTTCCTCTGAGGGCTGCTTTATCCTGTGTGTGTTCCATTATTGATCTAAGGTGATTCTTTCTCATGGGTTAGCTGTGGTCTGGCCCATGGTCCTGTTCTGTATCTCCCACCTCGACTCGGATTGAGGATTCAAAGCATTTAATAGAGATATTGGTGGAAGTCAAGACGTGGAGGAGGGAAGGAGGAGAGGCTGGTATGGGAGGGTGAGGGGGGCATAAAACGAGAGGGAGAGAGGTGGAGGAGGGGGAGCGCAGTGAATAGTTACTACCATGAAAAAAACATTAGATAATAAGAGGGTAAGGCTTTTGCAATAGGCCTAAAACCCTTTAGAGAAAATCCTTAACAGTATCTTTATACAATACCAACAACACACACACACACACACACACACACACACACACACACACTGTCCCTGGTCTGCCGGAATTGATAAGGCAACACAAACATAATGCATTTTCATGAATATCATCCATGAGACGCATACCAAACATCTCTTATCTCTGTTTTCCGTTTAACTTTAATTATTTCCTCCTTTGCTTTTACTGGTAATGATTAGGCTAGGGCAAAGGTAGGGGAGGGGAGGGACCCGTACGACAACTTCATTCCCGTTCGGCAGACAGCAGTTAATACCATGAGATATAATAATTATGTTACTTATAATAATACAAGTCACTGGTTAAATAATCCTTACAAATTTGTTCATAACATATATGTATGAATAAAACAAATTGCAGATTTATTTAATTTATTTCAGCACTTCTGCTACAGTCCGTGTTACCAGATGTTTCACACACACGCGAAACGTAGGTGTTTACTTTTTCCTGTGGCCGACTGTACATCCAGTCCTCTTTTTCTGGTGTTTTCCTTTACATGTTGTGGTAGGAGAAACTCCTGCACAGGATCCAGGAGCTTTTGGTTCCAACAGCTTTCCTGACATTTTATATCTAGAGTAATCCAATTTGTATTTGTATTGAAATGTCCAGTTAATATAATTTTTTCTTTCAGATTTCCCCTCCATTCAGTGTAGTAATGCTCTTAAACTCTGAATTTTACTCTCTGCCAAGTCTTCATATTTGCCTCTTTCCCAAGTGTTTGATCTGGGTGGCTTGTATAAATTTGCCACAGTTACTTTCCCTTCAGATGTATTAATCTCTACTGCAATCATTTCTACTTGTGAGGGTATATTTAGTTCTATTTCTTTGACTTGTAGATTTTTCTTTTTTAATATTTCAGTTCCTCCTCCTTTTTTAAAGTTCCTATCTCTTCTCCATATACTGTATTCCTCTAGGTTTAGGGTATTGCTTCATATCCTTGGTGTTAATTTTGTTTCAGTTAGGGAAGTAATATGTGGTTCCTTTTTTTTTTATATTATTCATCTCTAATAGTTTAGATATCATTCCATCTACATTTGAGTACATCAACTTAATAATCTTGTTTACATACTTGTCATGACTTGGGTCTCTGCTGTACCTTCCTCATTTTTATTCTCTTCTGGTTATGTACCACTTTCGTACCTGCGGTCCAATTACTTTGTAAACAAAATGTGTTCTCCTCTACCTCTGATCTTCCCTCGTTCTTTGTTTTTGCCTCCTGCCTCTACTCTTTTAGTAATCCCAGTTCCTCCTGAGTTAGGCATCTTTTTATCCATACGTTTTTGAATTTCTCTTTTTCCATAAGTTTGTTTGCATTTTTTAGTATCTCCACATTGTTTACAATCCGGAAGGTTACTTTCAGAGGCCTTAACTTATTTCTCTCATATCACCCTAGCCCTTTTGTGTTCTATGTCTCTATTACAGATTTCCTCTTATATTTCCTTCAGTATGTTTATTATATATGCCATCTCCTTTTTGTCTCTCGAAATATTTTTATTTCTTCCTCATCTAATTCATTAATTAGTATAGATTTGTTGATATCTGCTGAATCTTTGACCGATCTTGGATAGTTTTGGATGATTTTTTGCACTTCCTTTTTAATGATTTTTTTCCTTAACTCTTGTTTCTAAGTCTTTCTTTATTTACTTTCACCATTTCAGCATACGTAGTTTCCACATCATTTTTGTAGCCTTGCATCGCTTCATTCATCTGGGTTACCTTATCAGTATCACTGTTCTGATCTATCAGACTGCTTGCTTTCTTGTGTGTGTGTGTGTGTGTGTGTGTGTGTGTGTGTGTGTGTGTGTGTGTGTGTGTGTATGAACAAAATAAACAAAGAAATTTTGATCTGTTTTGGATCAAAATTGGTGGATAAGTTGACAGTCATCCAAGAGATTGATTTTTTTTTTTTTAGCTTAATATGTTTAAGGTCAGAATCACATGGCAAAGTCAACTTACAGTTTTCATCTGATTTGCACAAAACGTTGTGGAAGGGACGAGGTTAACACACGGACAAACAGATCTATTTTGAAAACAGTCAAGGTCAAGGTCAAAGGGAAAGGTCACCGGGCAAAGTCAGCTCAAACAATCTTGCTCTGATTTGAACCAAAGTTATTGGAAGGGTTAAGGCTTAGGCAAGCATGAAGTTATTTGATTCTGAGAGTAATTTGTCAAAGGTTAAGATCGCAGCCCAAAAAAATATCGGCCCATAGACCAGCTGCTGGCCGTGTGTACTGAATTCTCTTGAGTGTTCTTTTTTGATTGATCGGTTTGTCTGGTAGAGTTGTGTAACTCTCCTAGCAACTATACATGGACAATGGGTATACTGATGTCACATTGATCTCTTTGTTTCCTTGATGTACTTACAACAGAGTACCATCGACTAAAGACGTGTCATCTCTCCTGCTTTTCTGATTATGATCTTTGAAAATTAGTCTCCTGAATCTGAAGCAAATGACACAGATGACACTGATCTATGGCCAAACAAATTAATCAGTGTCAGTTGCTGTATATCACCAGACTGAATAAGCCCATGGGGAAGGAAGAAGGAGAGGCGACGGGACTTTTGTCAAGTGTACAGTGCCTAAAAAAAAAAGTATCAGAACAACTTTGCAGTAAACAAATTGAAAAACTAACAATGTGATCCTAAACACGACTGAGGCCTTGGGACACATGTTGGTAGCCCTGAAGATCCCAATTACCATGTGACATATGTATGCTATGTATTATCACAGGCTTTTCCTGCAGTTGTGACGCATCAATGCTATATTTAATACCTGTGTATAATTATTATAGAGGTGAACGTATGATTTCAAAACTATTAACTTCCAAGTGAGGATACAATTTTTAGGCATTGCACATAATGAAAGAAAAATACGCTGAGGGGGTCTGGACATGTGGAGAGAATGAAGAATGAAAGATTAAGAGGGTGTATGTAGGTGACGTGGAGGAAGGGAGAGGGAGGGAGAAACCAAGAATAAGGTGGAGAGATGGAACTGAGGAGGTGGGAGTCAGTTGGAGGGAGGGTAGTCAAATGTTGGTTGACAGAGCGACTTGGAGGCATTGTGTCTGAGGCCACCCTTTGCAGGATTAGGGCGTCGGGCTATAGATAAATAGATTAGACATAATGAAAGAGACTGTTTTCACTATCACTTTACCCCAATATTCAGTTTTCTTTCACTCAAAGGTAAACTTACCAAATTGACAAGAGTTTTCTATGTCAGTCAGTAGAACACGCAAAAATGTCAAGGCTTACACAGTACACTATACACAAAATAATTCTATTTTTTGTTTCACTTCCTGATAAACAGAGTAATTACTAATGATCATAGTTTGAACTTTATGTTTGTTTTCACCCAGCCGTTTTATTAAAGAAAAGAAATATTTCAATAAAATTAAAGGGGACCTATAAACTGCACTTCACTGAACTTCCGTGACATTATTTATATGCTGTGAGAACGACTCAGTCGGCTAGTGTGTGCATGGTTATGGAAGCATGAGTAGAAAATTAATAAATGATTCAGGATAGATACTGATAACGCTCACTACTCCATCCCCAAAACATCCGAGATATCACCCTGCTGAGCACAAGTGGAGCGTTATATACGGACCACCCTGTATGTTCAGCTAACTGCACTTTTCTCCTGTAGCTCTTCTCTGTTCCAGGAGGCTCATATGAGTGGGCCACATGGCATCATAGAGGAGACAAATGAGGATTTCCACTGCAGTCCGTGTTTCTTTATGACGAATCATAAAATTTTTGCTCCCCGTGGTCGCCCTGAGGTGGACCCGTGGGGCTTCCTGCTGCCTCTGTCACCGGTAGTGTGGATGGCTGTGGGGGCGGCACTGCTGGCTGTGATCACTGCTATGCTAATCCTTCCTTCTTGCCTTCCTCCACACACTAACCACCCACCAAGACAAGAGACCAACATATTCAACTGTATTCGCATCCTCCTCCAAGAAGGTAGCGTGAATGTCCTAATTGAAACTTGCCCCCCTCCCCCTTTTTTTTTTTTAATATGCCTCCTTTAGACGTCACTGGATTAATTGCTTTTGTTTTAAATAGATGTGTCTACGCCACCTGGGCGGTGGTGGTGGTGGGAACGCGTGTTGCAAGGGGTGTGGATGCTGACGATGGTGGCGTTAACACAAAGCTACGTTGGTAACCTCATGTCGCTCCTGGCTGTGAGACACATCAGTCATCCCTACCAGACCCTCAGCGATGTCATTAATGATCCTAATACTAAAATTCTTCTCATGGCTTACGTCACAGAATTGGCATTATTTAAAGTAAGGACCACACCATTTTGTTTACAGTCAACAGTTAAACTATAGTTATTGACACTGCAATACTCCTTTTACCTTATCTTAGTTCAAATAGTCCTCCTTTCTTTAGCTTTTATCACACAGTTTAACAGCAGAGAGGTGCAGGTCTAGTACATTCTGTCCCTTGCACTTCTTCGTGACCAGCATCATAACGCAGCTTTAATTTATTGTTACAACTAATCAGTGGAGAACTGGAGACAGAGAGAGAACAGTTTTAGGCCAAAGTAGAGAAAATTTATTTAGGCAATACTTACTTTAAGACTCCTTCTCTTCGGCGTGTTTCCTCATCATCATCACCTTGTTTTTATGCTGTGTGGGGTGATTTGATGTTGCAGATTGTCGGAAACGCATTTTTATATATTAACCTGCAGCGTCCCGGAGACGTGAATTCACATCCTCACATGATGTGCACTCATATCCTGGAGACATGAATTAACGCGTCAACATTGCAAGGTCCCTAATTTGCACAATTTTCAATTTTCGCGAGTGATTTCGCGAGTGATTTTTGGCACGTATACACGGGACACCTTCCTCTATTCCTCTACAAGATGCCAAGCAGGGACAATGCCTTACACCGCATAACTTCTCCCCCCCCCCCTGCACGCCATTATCTCGGCAATTCACCTGTTACCAGTGACCTGGCCAATAAAGACATTCAGGGTCAGAGTGATTCCCCAATCGATGACAATGTGGAGGACAAAGTTTACATAGCATTAGAGGAAGAAACAGTCAGAAATGATCATCAGGTAATGTGGGAAAAAAAGGTCATGAATGGTGATGAGTTAGTGAGTGAAACAATGTTTATAATGCCTATACTACTGTTTGAAAACCAATATACTCTTGTACTACATATAAATTAGTATCAAGTAAATAAATAAATACTGTTTATGAGTGGATAAAATAGTTACCCTCCAATAGAACTTGTTTTCTTTGGTGCCAGCCTGTTAGAAAACCCAGTCAGGTAAGGAGGTACTCGTACCTGGATCGAGTATTTTAAACCTCAGGTGAGCGATTTCTCTATGATTTATCGATGTTTCTCACCAAAAGCGGATGTTTGAGCAAAAAAAAAAAAAGGTCCAAAAATGTCGGGACTGGGGCATACTACTGCCCAGAAAACGTCGGGATGGGGCGGGTTGAACAGACTTCATCATTCCCTGCATGAGATAAAGGGGACAAAGTGTTTTTGGTGAGGGATGGATGACATTTGTTGTGCAAGACGAAGTAGTGCTGTGTGAATATGCTATAATCCCATCTGTTAGGTTAGATGAGGCTAACGTAATATCTTAAAAAAAAAAAAAAAAAAAAAAACGTTTTCAGCACCCTTCCACATTAACCCGCCGCATCCTGTTCATGTGAATTAACGTCCACACATTTTGTCACTGCCAATCCCATTGACGTACATAAATGCAAATTAACTGCAAGGTCCCTATTTTGCAAAATTTTCAATTTTCGTGAGTGATTTTTGGTATGTATACACGGGACACCTTCCTCTACAAGATGCCAGGCAGGGACAATGCCTTATCCAGCATGACCTCCCCCCCCCCCGCATGCCATTGTCTCGGCAATGCACCTGTCACCAGTGACCTGGCCAGTAAAGACATGTCATGCCACGGTACGAAATTCAGGGCCAGAGTGATTCCCCAATCGATGACAATGCGGAGGACTAACTTTACATAACATTAGAGGAAGAAACAGTCAGAAATGATGATCAAGTAAAGTCACCAAAAAAGGTCAGGTATGTTGATGTGTTTGGTGAGTGAAACAATGCTTATATTGCCTATATTACCAAAAGCGGAGGTTTGAGCAAAAATTTTTTTTTCCAAAAATGGTCGGGATTGGGGGGAGTCAGTGGTGGAAAAGTGGTCGGGATGGGGCGGGTTAAATCAACAATTCACATGATAAAAACAAGCTGGTGAAAAAGAGAAAACCACAAAAACAGTGGAGAACGTAAAGCAAATACTTACCAGGATCTCTATCAGTCTGTCCATCGATATTAGCACACTGAAATCCAGGAGAGGGATGGTAACAAATGAATCGTCTCTGCCATTCACACACACACCTCTCTCTCATATACCGTACCACTCCTACTACTCTGTCTCATCACAAATAGGTATATATATGTATGTATATACTTTTTGTATATGCACGAGTCTAGGCACAGGCATAACAGCCCGTTCCGTGATGCCCAGCAGTCCTCCCACGTATCATACACTTCCACATCACCACTTCGGCGTTAAGCACCCACCGTCGATACTGAATACATAGTAGGGCTGTCTCTTACAGGACTTTGTGTAGTGGTATTGGAGTTTTTGTTTTTGTTTTTTTACTTGGCGAGTCTTATGGTAGATCAGTGAAGTCTGCTTAGCGAAATTTGAATCCTTTAAACCGTTCCTTGTCCCAGCCGGGATTGGTACCCACTTCCACTGGGACAGTAGACCACCTCTCTACTGACACGGTGATAATATAATTAATATATGTATTCACAGAATAAAAAAATCAGAAGTTAATATTGCAGACCTGTTCACTGGACCTATTCAGTGTATAATTTATGGAATGGTAAGTAGTATTTCAATGTTACTTATCATATTTGATTATTAGGACTTGGTTTTCATATCCAATGCCCTTGCTGTCTCCCTCCCCCCCTCCATCTCAATAGACAAAATAAGCATCTGCCGACTTAAATGAAAAAAATGCCTTTTGTGATCTTCCATTTTTTTCTTGTGGTTCCATAATGTTTGAACCCTCTAAGAAGGAAGGCCTTGCGAAAACCCAGTTCTTATGTATGGAGTCTATTGTCCTTTATCTTATCCGGATCAAGAATTCCGTCCTTTTACAGCCTATTCTACGTAGCTTAGTTGCAGAATAAAACAATATTTTACCTTTAAATCCGTTCCATTGCACTTTTTTGTGACTAGCATCGTATTCAAGTGTTAATCTGTTGTTAGAAGTCAGTGTCCATGATGGAGAGATTTCAGTTTTAGCCAAAGTTAGAGTAAAACGGGTAAAGTGAAAGGTTTCTTGTAGTCCACACTTTGTTTACGTCCAGGGCTTATATACTCGAGCATATTCACGACCAATTTGGTGTCGTAACTTTGATATCATTATCTAGGAAGAATTAGAGATATGACAAGACTGTTCCTTTCCGTGTGCTTCCTGAAGAAACAGTAACAACCTGCGGCAATTGTTCCTCTAGTAACTAAGATTTGCTTTTTTATAGGATTAATTCGAAATTTCAAAACATTCTGCACATTTTTTTCCTTAACCTTCTTACGAAAACAAATATAAACTATGACAGGGAGGCGATAGCAAGCTCATTTGAAGATCCCACACCGGATGAGGATGGGACTGCAAGAGCAACAGCAATAACATCTATACTCTTTTTTACTTTAACTTGGCCTAAAATTCCCCTTTTCCTACCTTAATTGTTGAGCTGCAACAATAGGTTAACAATAAGATATGATGATAGTCATGAAGCAGTGCCAAGGAAAGATCGCAGATCCATACTCGTTTTGTAATTTCGCGAAGCAGAGTTTATTGATCTACCATAAGACTCGCCAAGTAAAAAAAAAAAAAAACGCCAATACCACTACACCAGTCCTGTAAGAGACAGCCCTACTATGTATTCAGTATCGACGGTAGGTGCCTAGCGCCGAAGTGGTGATGTGGAAGTGTATGATACGTGGGAGGACTGCTGGGCCTCACGGAACGGGCTGTTATGCCTATGCCTAGACTCGTGCACATACAAAAAGTATATACATACATACATACATACATATACTTATTTGTGAAGAGATAGAGTAGTAGGAAGAGTGGTACGGTATATGAGAGAGGCGTGTGTGAGTGTCAGAGGACAGAGTGACAGAGACGATTCATTTGTTACCATCCCTCTCCGGGATTTCAGTGTGTTGAAATCGATGGACAGACTGATAGAGATTCTGGTAAGTATTTGCTTTACGGTCTCCACTGTTTTCGTGGTTTTTCTCTTTTTCACCAGCTTGTTTTTATCCTGTGAATGGTTGATTTAATGTGGAAGGTTGCTGAAAACGTTTTTTTTTTTTTTTTAATTATTATTGGATACTATGTTAGCCTCATCAAACCTAACCAGTGGGATCATAGCATATTCACACGGCACTACTTCGTCTTGCACAACAAATGTCACCCTTCCCTCACCAAAAACACTTCGTCTCCTTTATCTTATGTAGGGACTGATGAGGTGTGTTTAATATATAAAAACGCGTTTCCGACAATCTGCGGCATCAAATCATCCCACACAGCATAAAAACAAGATGGTGATAAGGAGGAAACCCGCCGAAGAGAAGGAGCTCTAAAAGTAATTATTGCCTGAATAAATTTTTCTCAACTTTGGCCTAAAACTCTCATCTCTCCATCTCCAGTGCCTCGTTGTAACAGTAAATTAAGCTGTGTTATGTTGTTGGTAACGAAGAAGTGCAAACGACAGAATGTACTAGGCCTCCTTCTCTCTGTTACTGAACTGTGTGATATGAAAGAAGCTGCAAAAGGAAGAAAATTTAGACTACGTTAAGATGAAAGATTTATAGTTCGGTAAGTACAGGAAAAATAACGGAATTCAACTAAGAAAAAATATCATTTCTTTAGGTGCTCGCTTAAGCATGCTAATATTAACCCAAAGTTGCATTTGAGCATTTTACGTTATAAGCAGAGTCCAGCACGGCAGCTTCTTTCATTAGCTAATCACAGGATAGGGTAAGTCAGTAAAATCCAGCAGGCTTGTTGTTCTGCTGAATTTTATGCAGCATATTTCAGAGACAAACACTTGGAGGGAAATACGCACAACACAATACAAAAATGTGTTTGCCGACTGAGTGACTGCATGGTACCACAGACGTTTTCAAAGTGGCGATGATAAAATAACTTTGGAAAGCAGAGATATAGGTAAGATCAAGTGAACGCTGAGACAGGAGAGTACTTGGGCACTGTCAACGTTATTTTCACATGATAAATTTCTATTCTAAACCCGATTTGTGCTAAAACTACCAAATTTATTAATGTCGAAATTTTCAACTACCTCGTAGTCCTTAAATTCTCAAGTGGTTAACTGACTAGATCTGTTGAGTTACGTTAGCTCTGTCAGTGTAAACAGTGCTCTGCTAAGCAAAATAGTGCATCAGATAAAAATTAATTACACAAAAAGCTTAAGTACAATAAAGTGCAACATCTTATACGACATACGGGAATTACAGACAACAGTGATATGAAATGTTTCATTACTAAACAATCTAATTTCTGTTCTGCTCTGAGGTTTATTTCTCTTCAGACTGTGGAATCTGGGGTGTACCGTGAGCTTGCTGACCTATTTGACACAGAGCGAGTGACCACCTCCACGTATAGCAACTTTTTGGCAGACATGAACAGGTTGGCGAGGCCTGGTACTCATGTCGTCTTTGATGTCGATATCAACTTCTGGAATTACATGGCTGTAGATTTCTCTCTGACAGGTTTGGACTCACCGGACCCATGTTCACAGAGTGAGAGAGGGTGTCATAACTTTAACGTTACGCGTGTGCGTGCTTGTGTGTGTGTGTGTGTGTGTGTGTGTGTGTGTGTGTGTGTGTGTGTGTGTGTGTGTGTGTGTGTGTGTGTGTGTGTGTGTGTGTGTGTGTGTGTGTGTGTGTGTGTGTGTGTGCTTGCGCGCTTGTGTGTGTGTGTGTGTGTGTGTGTGTGTGTGTGTGTGTGTGTGGAAACAATATGTATCAGTTTTTTTTACAGTTTAAACCAAACTTTGTGGAAGCGTTTAGGGACAGCCCTCGAGGACACTTATATTTTATTATATTTTTTTACAGTACATTAGATCAAATGTAAAGGTCACGAGGCTATGTTAACGCTGGGAAGATCACTTTAGCCAGTTTTTATTCATTCCAGACCGAACTTGGAGGAGGGGTTGGGGTATATCAGGAATGAAATGGTTTATTTTTATAACAATCAGTCACAGGCCAAGGTCACAGAGCAAAGTCAACATAATCAGCCTTTTATCGAATGTTTGCGGAATGCTTGCAGATAAGGAGAAAAAATTAATAGAACAATAATCTGTCAAACGTCTCAGTCGCAGGGAAAGGGCGATTGCCAAGGTTACAAGTAAAGGCCAGCTAAAACATGTCTGATCTGATTTAAATTAAACACAATCGAAGTATTAAGGGTCAGGTAAGAACGAAAGGATTCACTTTTGAGAACAATCAGTCAGAAGTCAAGGTCGCAGGGCAAGGGCAAAGTTCGATGTGTATGACTGTGCATGAACAAAATAAACTACTACTGTGAACATTTGAAAGTATCTTAGTTCTTAACTTACGATCTCTCTCTCTCTCTCTCTCTCTCTCTCTCTCTCTCTCTCTCTCTTTCCCCCCTTTTTGTGCCATCTCCAAAACAATATTTTTCCTTGATCCTGTTGGAGTGAAGGGCTAAAATGCGATCTCCATTAAAAACTTACACATGTTTTTAAGAAGCAGGATTGCTAGGTAGGTGACACTAGAAAGATCCCGGTGGTTCGTGCATTTTGAGTTGCCAGGCAGAGTTGCCAGGTAGCTTACTGTTGGAATCGGAGCTTTTTTATTAGGTTATGCATTATTTTTTTTTCTCTACAATGTTGTATCTGGATGACTGTTAAATTATATAATTAAATTTCAGTTTGTATGATGAAGTATTTAGAGTGCTACGTAATGTAAGAAAGCTCTGAAATATTTTGGATGTCTCCGACTTGAAACTGTTGTCTCTTGGAGCACCTAGAACAATCGACTAGAGAAGAAGGTTATAAAAGGATGAGGGAGAGAATAAAGAAAGTTCAGTCAGTTTTACTTGTGGTCTTGTGAAGTTATTGTAGCTCTGGAGTTGTGAAGCAGACAGCGTAATTCCTTGGAGACTGAAAGTAAATCAATAGGGAGCTGAATGCAAATCGCCAGCCAGAATATGCTCTTCGCTATGCCCAACAGTGTGACCATATCTTGATACCCTGAAAGTTTCATGCTCCTAACTCAAGCCGTTCATGAGATATAATGGTGCTAAAGGTGAGAGATAAAAAATAGTTGACCTTTGGTAGCCATTTTGGTGACCTTGACCGAAAGTACCCATTTTCGAACTCGTCCAAGGTCTTGCCCATATCTTGATACCCTGAGGGTTTCATGTTGATAGCTCAAGCTATTCGTGAGCTATAAAAGTGCTAAACGTAGGCGATAAAAACTAGCTGACATTTGGCAGCCATTTTAGTGACCTTGACATTGACCCCGAGTGACCATTTTCGAGCCTGTCCAAGATTTTCGCCATATCTTGATACCCTGAAGGTTTCATATTGATAGCTCATGCCATTCATGAGAAATAATGGTGCTAACGGCGGGCGATAAAAACTAGTTTACCTTTGGCAGCCATTTTGGTGAACTTGACTTTGACTCCGAGTGCCCATTTTTGATATTTTGGCAATATCTTGATACCCTGAAAGTTTCGTGTTGATAACTCAAGCTATAATGGGAACACACACACACACACACACACACACACACACACACACACACACACACACACACACAGAGGCGGACAAAAACATTATCACTCAACCTTGTAAAGGCAGGAGATAATAAAGACAATGAATGTCAGAACCCTGTGTTATTTCGACGCCTGAGTTTTATCTTGTGTACATTGAAAGGCTAACCCTACAAAGAACGATTCACTGGGCGATGTCCTTCCTATATTGAACTACGGCTGTTGGAGCCTGTGGCAGTGTGGGACGAGGATGTAATAAGTGGTATCAGAAACTGGGATAGAAAAGTGCTGCAGAGAGTCATATCTTCGACATGGAGCCAGAATGTGCAGACAACAAGCCATGCTAGTCAAGAGGAGACATCTCTGCCTGCAGTCATGAGGTTACTACAAACACAAATTGAAGGAAAGAAAGAACTCTGTGAACAACTACAAACAAAGTGAACAGCTACAAGTACAAAATGAAGAAAAGAAAGAGCTCAAGAAAGAACTCAGAGAACAACTACTGGCAAAAGTGAAGAACAGAATCGATATGAAAGACTTCAAGAGTCATTACAGGAGCAACAGGAGGAATTACAACTGAGGATGCAGGGACAGTATAACGCTTTCATGGGGGAAGAAAAGGAAAAACAGCAACAGTTGAAGGAGGAAGTATACACTAAGTTTCAGCAGCAAAAGCGTGAGGTATGCAATAACGGAGTGCTGACAGCTTTTGGATGACCAGTTGAAGTTAATTTATGAGAGAAATGAAGCCAAAGAAAAATCTTGCATTGCTGAGCCTCAGCATAGTGTACAGGAAGCAAAAATAAAAATGGACGGTGTATGGTGAATCTTGACGAATACGAAGCACCTAAAGGCACCATTACAGAGAAGAATAGCTTTCCACATTTACAGGATTAGACTATAACACCAGTTGAGCAGGGCAGTACTCTCAAGGTGGATGGAAAGCTGATGACAGGAAGAGCTGGAACTCCCGTTTTATCTGCCATCGGGACTAGTTCCTGACCATCCCCCTTTGCTAAACTTTTTCAGTGTCTCAGTAACACAGAGAGTAGGCCAGCATGCTCTCCAATACAAGTTTCTCTAACTATCAGCACCAAACTACATGCACAGTACATACTACACTTCCTTTTCCAAAATTATATAAAAAAAAATGGCTACACAATGCATAGCCTCGGAGTGCTCAGAAGGGGGGGAACATAAATGTCCCCACCTTCCGCCCCTCTCCTGGTGACTACTCGAACTACCTGGAACCACTGCCTGACACAATTCTCCATTTCTGTACAAATCGCAGCTTTTCCGCTAACTTTAGCTCTGTTGAGCACCACCTCTGCTCCTCTAAACCTCACATTCTTTTTCTAACTTAGACTCAGCTGTCTGAGGCAACTGACAGCAAATCCTTTTCTGTATCCTCCTACTTCCGCTATACTCATTTCAAAGCCAAAGGTGGCTGTTCTGTATATATACATAACGACTTATGTTGCTCTTGTGTTCCTGAACTCGATTCTTCTGAATTCTCTACACTCTGGCTTCAGCTTTCCTACTGTTCTATAACTAAACTATCTGCACTGTGTACTTATCTCCTAATTCTACTGACTATCAAAAATTCTTCGACGATCTTACTTCTACGATGGAACACAATCTATCCATTTCTCCTTTCTTAGAAATCTCCAGTTCAGAAGATTTCAATGTTCACCACCAGGTATGGCTCTCCTTTCCTTTAACTGATCCACCTGGTGAAAAATCCTACATCTTTTCTATCCTTAATGACCTTGAGCAGGTAATACAGGACCTTATCTGTATCCCTGACTGCCTTGGAGAGAGCTCCAACATAAATGACCTCTTCCCTACAACTAATATTTCTGCTTACAATGTTAATCTTTCATCTCTGTTGCACTCTTTCGATCGCAACTTTATTACCTTAACCTGTCCTATCTCCCCTGTGCAGCCTGTGCACCCTCCAAAGAAATGTCGACTGTGGCACTTTGGACCTGCATTTTGGGAGGCCCGCAGGCAGTACTTCTTTGATTTTCCCTGGAATGATTATTGCTTGCATTGCCGGGAGCCATCTGAGTGTGTCTTGTGCATTACAGAGGATATTCTCTCGGGCATGGAAGCATACATTTCCTTCTCATATCATTTGATTAATGAGAGTAAGCCTTGGTTAAATTGCGCTTGTTCTAATGCTGTCCACAACAAGGAGAGGACGAATAAAATGTACTGGAGCCAACACACCCCTGAATCACATCTTGTTTACGTTTCTGCCCGGAATCGTGCTAAGTCTGTTCTTCGCCCTCCTAAAAATAATTTCATCCATACTAAAATTATGCTCTCAACTCTCCAACTCGAATTCTTCCCGCTCCTTCTGGTACCTTGACAAAAACCTTTCTAACATCTTTACCTCATCATCCTTCCCTCCTCTTTTCTACTCTAATGGTTCTGTAGCTATTTCTTCCTCTGATAAAGCAGATCTCTTTGCTCAGCCTTTCTCCTCCAATTCCATCTTAGATGATCCGGTGCTGTTCCTCCATCACTTCCCCCCTCTGACTTCCTCATTGCTGACATTAAAATTTCTTCAGCTGATGTATTTTTTGCCATCACAGGCCTGAATACTAACAAGGCATATGGGCCTGATGGAGCCTTTCCTGTTGTCCTCAAGATCAGTGCTTCTGTACTTACACCCTGCCAAGGTAAACTCATTCGACTTTGTCCAGCAACTTGTACTTTCCTTTTTGCTGGAAGTTTGCTCTCATTCAGCCAGTCCCAAAGAAGGGTGACCATTCCCAATCATCGAGCTATCGTCTAATTGCTTTAACATTCTGTGTTTCAAAAGTTTTCCAGTCAAATATTAACAGAAAAATTTTAAAGCATATTTCCTATCACAACCTTCTTTCTGATCGTCAGTATGGGTTCCATCAGGGACGCTCCACTGGCGATCTTCTTATCTACCTTTCAGACTCCTGGTCATCCTCCTTTCGGGACTTTGGCGAAAGCCTTGCCATTGCACTTGACATCAAGTCTGGGAAAAATCTTCAATTTCCAAACTGCCCTCTTGCGGTTTCTATCCTCGTATCTGTGCCTTTATCTATAGTTTCCTTTCTGGCCGTTCTATAGCCGCTGTTGAAGACGGCCATCGTTCTTCTCCTAGATCTATTAACAGTGGTGTTCATCAGGGCTCTGTCCTATCACCAACTCTCTTCCTTTTACTCATCAATGATTTAAGCTGTACATCTAATCCTATCCACTCGTACAATGGTTACTTCACCCTTCATATTTGCATTCGGTTCCCACAACGTCCATCTCAGCAGTTACTTCAACAAACAAGGGTTGAGGCTACGGCACACCTAATGTCTGACTTGGCTCGTATCTCCGACGGGTAAAAATAATCTTGTTGTTTTTATTGCATCAAAGACTCAGTTCTTACACCTATCAATGCGACAAAATCTTCCACAGGTGTACCGACTAACGTTTAATAATATCCAGCTTAATCTTGCATCATCCTTGAACATGCTTGGGGTTTTATTCACTCGGGACTTATCTTGGAAAGATCATACTACATGTCTTGTAAAGTCTAGTTCCAAGAGATTAGGTATGCTAAGCTGACTCCATTCTTTCATTTACCCCTGCACAACTGTTGATTCTATACACGGGTTATATCAGCCCCTGTGTAGAGTACAAGTCTCATGTGTGGGGAAGCTCCCCACATACAGCTCATCTCAATAGGGTGGAGTCAAAGGCTTTTCGTCTCATTAACTCTCCTCCTCTTACTGGCTCACTTCATCCTCTGTCTCTTCACCGCACTGTTGCATCTTTATCTCTTTTCTATCGCTACTTCAATGGTTACTGCTCCTCTGAATTGTCTCCTTGCATTCCTCCATCTCCACGACGGGCGCGTAACACCCATCTCGCAATAAACTCTCATCCCTTTTCTGTCCAACTCTCTAATGCAAGAGTTAACCGTTACTCCTAGTCCTTCATTTATGCAACAGGTCAACTCTGGAACTGTCTCCCTCAGTCTGTATTTCCTGCTAGCTATGATCTCCAGTCCTTGAAATGCAGTGTATCCAGGCATCTTGAAATGATCAGATCTTGTTTTTGGCTCTCTCTTGTATTTTGTTTTTCTCTTGGAAGGAACGGTTATTGCAGGCCAGTAGCCTTTGGTTTCTTCTTCCTAGCATAAAAGAAAGAGAAAAATCAGAATGTAGGAGTTATGAGTCATGGACTTAATTATGAGGGCACAGTTTTTAGGCCCTATACCAGTGAAATGTATGACTATAATGGGGATGCAATTAAAAAGAAACCTCGGGAATGTGATGGTGAAGTATCATGGGATGCCTACCATGTGCAGTTTGTGTTAATTGCTGATCCGAATGGTTGAGATGATAGGCAGAGGGCAGTGCAGCTTCCTACATGCCTCAAGGGTGCGACAATGAAGATTATTGGCCAGCTATCAGTGGAGGACAGGAACAGATATCAGTCCCAATTAGAAGTACTGGGGCACAGATACAGGACCCTGTACCAGACTGAGGTATACAGAATTAGATTTTGGACTCAAGGGCTCGAGGCGAATCCCTTCAGCGGCTTGCTCATTATCTGGAGAATATGGCACACAAGATATATCCTGGAGCAGCACCTAACTTAGTGGCTACTCTTCTGAGGGACCAGTTCATCGATGATCTGAATTCCACAGAGTTGAAAGTGCAAGTGAAGCAAGCCCTACCAAGAAGCATGCAAGAAGCACTAGCCAGGGCTCTGGAATCTGAATCCTACATCAGGTCAAATACATTCAGTTTGCAGGCAGGACGTAATGTAGGATGCGAGGCAAGAAAGTAGC
Source organism: Coenobita brevimanus (assembly GCF_032717465.1). NCBI lineage: Eukaryota > Metazoa > Arthropoda > Malacostraca > Decapoda > Coenobitidae > Coenobita > Coenobita brevimanus. Next base: position 42,392,527 of record NC_136999.1, on the reverse strand, counting down.
AGGTGCTCGAAGGGAAAAAATTTGATGGAAGTTGCTGGTTGCTAGAAGCCAGAATATAGGAAAGAGGACTGCTACAAGAGGAGGTTGCCAATTCTGTAAAAGGTCAGGGCATAAGAAGGAGGATTATTACAAACTGAAGAGGGACCAAGATAAGTTACAGAACAGTGCAAAGTAATATGCAATTGCAACAAAAAGGTGTTGGGCATGAGGTGAGGTGGGAAACTTCAGTTCTGAATGTCGAGAGAAGAAAAAGGAGGATAAGAAGAAGGCTGCAGGAGGACAACTGGCAAATTGGCTCGAGAAACTGGACCAGCACAACTATGAATTGCAGCACCATCCTGGGTGGGTACATGACAAAGCTAACAGCCTGAATCATTGGCCTTGAGACCCAGTTTGCAAGCAGTGTAGTAGGAATGAAGATCTTTGCAAGAAATGCAGCCGTACTGCAGTGACAGCCAATGTCAGCTGAAGAAGACCTGATGAGAATGCAGATTGAGGATACATTTTTACAACCTGTGCTAGAGTAGCTGCAGCGGAGTACAGTGCGACCATTTTGGGAAGAGGTTTCCGGGTCCAGCCCTGCAACTAAAAGCTACTGGAGTCAGTGGGACCTTCTTCGTTTTACAACAGACTACTGGAGTGACAGTGGGAGACACCTGATGGCCCCAGCAAGTATTGGGAACTGGTGGTACCTAAGAAAATGAGGTCTGGGGTCTTAGAAGGGTTTCATAACCAGATCATTATTTGGCACCTGGGAGTCAAGAAAACTCTAAGTAAGCTGCAACAGAGGTTCTACTGGACAGGCATGTCGGGATGTTGAAGCATGTGTTGAGTCTGTCATGTATGTTGATCCAAGATTGGACCCAAAAAATTATGTTTCGCCCATCTTTAGCTGTACCAAGTGGGTACACCAATGGAAAGAGTTGCATTGGACATTGCTGGACCTCTGCCACTCACTGAAAGAGGAAACCGGTATATATGTGTTGCCATAGACTACTTTAAAAAGTGGCCAGAAGCCTGTGCCATTCCCGATCAGGAGGCCGCAACGGTTGAAGGTCTCTGTTGACCAATTCTTTTATTATTTTGGGATGTCACAAGGGCTTCATTTAGACCAGGGTAGAAACTTCGAGTCTGCTGTGTTCCTTGAGTACTGCAAGTTGCTGGGGAACATGAAGACAAGGACGACTCCATCAATGCCATAATCATGTGGAATGGGGGAAATACAAGTGAACCCTGGGACAAAAACTGGCTAAGTACTGTATAGAGGGACAGATGGAATGGGACCAGAAATGACCTGCGATGCTGATGGCATATCGGTCTGCATCCCACGAGTCTACTAGGCACACCCCTGCAAAACTGATGCTGGGCCACGAGCCATGATTACCAGTTGATCTGTTAATGGGAACACCACCTGGTGAAAAGCTGCCTACAGACACCTCCAGCTATGCGAAGCATCTTCAGGAAGACTGGCTGAGGTATATCATCAAGTTCGAGGAGCTCTGAAGTTTTCAGGCGAAGTGCTGAAGCGCAAGTATGATGCCAGGGAAAGTGAGGTGAGCTTCAAAGAAGGAGGCAAAGTTAGGCTATACAATCCTCATTGGAAGGAGGGACAGTCACCAATTCTGCAGAGCCCGCGGGATGGGACCTACACTTTGATGGACTGCCTCTCATCTGTAATGTACCAGATTCAGGGAGACAGGAAGTCTCGGCCAAAGGTAGCCTAGTACACGTGAATCGTCTGTGGAAGGATCCTGTGCGAGGACAGTACGGCTAGGACGTCTTTAAGAAATTGTGCACACGAACAACAGATGATGTTGAGGAGGACCAAAGGGCTGAAGCAGAAGAGGATGGTGACAGTTTCCCAGGGAAAGAAATGAATCACGAAGAGAATCAAGTCATTCCAGGAAGAGTGGACTGTGTGGAGGAGCAGGGATGTCGTCAGAAATGTCATAGAAGAAAACCTGGTACGTTGATGGACTATTTTGTGTATGATTAAATGTTTAGTTTGGATTTCAGATTGTGTTTGTAAACATTGTGTACTTTTGTCGGGATGACAAAAGGACTAGGGAGGGGGTGCTAGCAAGGAGATACTGGAAAATTCCCTATCGTTCGCGCATTTTAAGTTGCCAGAGTTGCAGAGTAGCCTGCTACTGTGAGCGGAGGTATGTTGTAAAGTAATGCGTTAATCTTTATTTTTTCTTTCCGTAGTGTATCTCGATGATTGTTAACTATGTAATTTGATTTTGGATGTCTCAGATTTGGAACTGTTGTTGCTAGGGGCAACTGGAACAATCGAGTAGTGAGGAAGGTTATTAATTGTCTGTGAACCATGTACCCCAACTTAGGGTGATCGGTACCATTCAAGATGGCCAATTCTAATAAGCATATTCTGAAAGTTATCTCATGATCACATTTTTGCATGATAGCAATTTGGAATCGGTAGTGTACCTTCTACAAAGCCCATCAAAGGAGATGCCCCTAATGCACATAATTATGTCAAATAAATCTGTAAATTTTTACCACCGTCTGATGAATTAATACATTTGTGATAGAATATGAAACAAAATATACAGTTTTCTTTTCTTTATGATACATATTCTGTTGAAAATATAGACATAAATCTTGTTAAAATTATTGTATTATGGGAATACACTCATTGTTGGAAAGACTAATGTCTGGAAAATGTTGATGATCAACAGTTTTTTCTAGTAATCTTAATCTTCATAATCATTATCATCATCATCATATGCATTATCACATTCTTCTTTTCCTTCAGCACCTTCATCAGTTGGCTGGTTCTCATATGTTAACAGTCTCCAGAGTTCCAAACACTTCAACCCATTGACAGCACAGCTACATTTGGGTGCTGTGCAAGACAGTTACTGTATTTTTTCCTCCAACGATTTTCCCCTCCCAACCATATGCACTGGGAGTTGGTACTTGTGGGTATTGTTCCAGACATCTCCAGTTAGCTGTCTGACAATTTGTTCGAAAAATGTGTTTTTGCAAAGGATTACTGCAGGATGGTAGATGGTGTTACTCATTATGTCCTTTTTTGGATGCAAACAGCCCATAGCGCAGTTCATTAACTTTTTCCATATCAGTTTTTGATATAGCCTACAGGTGAATGATTCTAGCCTGTCTCTAAGAGATTGGGATACAGTCCATTCCTTCCCAAGATCACAGAATATTTTCTGTAGTTGAATGTCATCTTTCAACATTTAATGGCGCTCAGCTTCTCACCTCCAGCAAGTGTGCTGACTGAGTAACATCCGGTAAAACTGTGCATTTCAATAATTGCCTCACAAACAGATTCACCTAGAATCCAAGTGATTTTCTGTACCTCTGTGTATTTCACTCTAGCCTGGGTTCCACTTCTCCAATAAAGTGAGGTAGGAACGTCTTTATCGAAGGCTAGCAGTGAAAGGAACACATCTGTATATTCTGAAACGATGATAATTGTCTTGAAACCACAGGTCGCTGCATGAGCCGAGTGTAAAAGGATACGTGTGTCAGCCTCTTCTTGGGTTGTCTTTAGCTCTGCTACAGTGTCACAACTTGGGGCGTTTATTCGATGACAGATATCATTGCATGTGACAAATAAAGTTTTGCCATTTAGTCTGTTGACATGTCTCTCCTGCTTCCATTCAAAGGCAAGGAACTGAATGAGAGAAGTGTTGTTGCTTGTGGAGGTAAGAAAATTTCTCCACTGTACCACAAGCTGTTTTGATTGAATGTTTTTGTATTCTGTGCTACTGGATGTAGATTATCGTTACTGCCTCTCAGCATTTTTGATAGAGTTTTCATTATAAAGATCAAAGACAACATCTAATCTGTCACTGTGTGATGCTTCATTAAGAGCCTTTGACAAAACCAAAGATGCAATGCCTCCAAAGATTTTCTTCTCTCCTTTTATCTTGTGAACAACAACCATTCCATCTACTATGCTTGCAGATGATGGAGGAATCACTTCTTGTGCAGATACATATTTTGTAACTCTTGGAAACTACAGACTTGGCCGTTTTCCTCGGCAGACCATCAGCTGTAGCAGGGGACCATGGCATTGGACCTAGTGTGAATTTTAAAACCTCCTTCATGTAAAGTTCCTGTATCTGTCCCATCATTAGCATATTGCCAAAGAGTCAAGTGGTTGCTCTCAGAATAGTTGCCATTGGTTTTCACTCTCTTGGTTTTTCAGGTTTCACCGAAAGTCTTTGGCTTCATTCTGGGAAGATCATGGAATTGATCAGTGGAGGACTGGTCTCCAATCTTATCACTTTGAAGTTCACTTAAGCATTTTCACCACGATTGTATGTTTCTTTTAGATCTGCTACAACATTATCTGGAGTTACAATGGCATTTACAATGTTGACAAGCTATCTTGATTATTTGAAAGGATTCACCAAGTCACCTATGACACTAATCACTGAACAAACAGCACTTTCGTCTTTCCACATTCGTGGCTTGTGCAGATCTGCATTTTGTGTGTGTGTGTCTGACTCTGGGCATAGGCTTCACAGCCTGTTATCAAGGCCCAGCAGTCCTCCTACATACCATACACTTCTACATGTCACCACTTCGGCACTAACACCCACTGTCCATATTGAATACATGTTGGGGCTGTCTCATACAGGAAAGGTGTATTGGTATTAGCGGGGGTATTTTTACGACATGTCGGCGGATCTTCTGGTAGATCAGTAAAGCCTGCTGCATGTCCGAATTGTTTAGCTGGACTACCTCACGCAACATCCTGACGTAAGTACTACTGTACTCTGCAGTTAGATAGCATTATCTGAAGCACACGTATTCAAACTAAAGCGACAAATTCCACCTGCAGTTTGGTGTCTTTGTTGACTGTTTCTTCTGTTGCCTGGTCAACAGGGATGCGAGCAAATGTACTACCTGAACAGCAAACCAGCCTTCTTTGAAACTGTCATAGCCATCTGGATTTGTGTCAGACAAGTTAGACATTTCAGCAAAATATACACTGAGATAGCGTGCATAGTTGACTTTGTCATGCGTAAAGCCCTTAGCAGACCAAGCAATACAGTGACAATGTCAATGTGGCTCATCCAGAATTCTGACAAGTACCAATGTCATGTTGAAGAAAATCTATGCATGATGCAGAGTAACGAAGCAAACCATCAAGTTCCGCATTTGACATCGTCTCTTCATACATCTCTGAGCAAAGATTTTCATGAAGGTCATGAATAATTTATAGTCCTTCTTTAATGTGTGGTGTATGATTTTGTTCCAGCCATGGGACGAATTCCTTGAAGACAATGGGGAGTATAGTTTCATACATATATATATTTGTGGGTTCTCGCTGTTCTCTTGTACTGGCGGCCTTTCATGACACCAGTGACTGATCCTTCTGCAACAAAACCAGCTTCTATTATAATGTCTTTCAACCTGCCATCTTAAAACCGTTTTCCAACAATGGAAAGTAAATTGCACATAGAATGGAATGCTCCTATCTGCAAGATTACATTCTTGAATCTGTCGGCATGCTTCCACAGAATCTCTACAGTCTTAGCATAGATTGCCTGATCAAACACAACTACTATTTTGGAAAGGTTGAGGGTGTTCATGATCTGCACTGAGTGCTTTAATATTTCGTGTATGGTTTCCATAACAGTTGCTGGGGCAATTATAGTTGGGAGATATCCTATGTTAGTTTTTGTCACTGTCAGGTCTCTTCTCATGACAATATTGACACCTGTCTGTCCCATCACTTGTTCTTTGTCTCCTTCGACCTGTCTTGTAAGCATTCATACAAGATTATTCTTGTATGTCTCAGCAGTCACATTAGTTCTATCACAGTCAACATTTTTTAGGTCAGAAAGACCGACTTGCTTCCCTGGTACGTAGACAGTCAAGGAGTCCTTGTGTAATGTCAGGCTTCTGTTCTTGTTTTTTTGAATAGCTAGAAGAGGAGGCTTCTATGGCTTTGGTCCAAGTATCTGTGGCTGTACAATTATGCCTAACTCTGTAAGACGATCCCTCTCCTGTCAGGGTCTCCTCTAGTTGATCAATGTTTTCTCATGCAAGGGTTGTAAATACATGATCTTTTATATTTTCTCACAGGATAATGTTATCTGTAGCATCAGTGAGCTTTAGCAGGCCCAGAGCAGTTTAATTTACTTCTGTAGTTGTATAAGACAATCCATGACCAAGCCTGTTCAAAATCCGGAAAAGCTTAACATTGTCGGTCAGTGCCTTTACAGCAGATGGCAGAAGAACATATTTAGGTGGAACTTGAGATCCCCCACTCACTGCATATATAAGATCCTGAACAAGTGAGTCTACTAGCAGTGAACTTAGTTTTCAGGATTGTTTGGAAGGCACATTTCCACTGATCAGTGCAAAAAAGAACTTTCTTACATTTTCTGGGATTCTCACACTACAAGTTAGGGCTGAGGGTAGAAATGGCCATTGTCTATTCTCATCCTGGTCTTTTATAACAGATCTTATGTGTCACGCTGCCCTCTCCAGTTTCTACTGAACATTAGTAGAATTTTCCAGAAGTATTTTCAGCTTGCTCTTCAGCTGCTGAGTTTCACGTGCCAGGTCATAGGCAGTTAAGGTGTATGGAAATACCAAGAGCTTTCCCGTTTCATTGGGAATGATATGAAGCACGTCTCCAAGATCAGCTTCAAGTTTCCTTAGAAAGTGTTTCTTGGTGGACTCTCGTATATCCACTCCAAGGGACAGCATGCAGTCTTCTAACACATATGTAAGCTCTGCTAGTTTCATAACTCTAGGTGATTTATCCCGCCCTGTCCCGACCGATTTTCCACCACTCCCCCCCCCCCCCCAATCCTGACCAATTTTGGAAAACAATTTTTTTTGGCTCAAACCTCTGCTTTTGGTGAGAAACATCGAAAATTCATAAAGAAATTGCTCACCTTAGGTTTAAAATACTCTATGCAGGTAGCAGCACCCCTTGCGTTACTGTGTTTTCTATCAGGGTGGCTCCAAAGAAAACTGGTTCTATGGAAGGGTAACCATTCCACACCACTCATAAACAGTATTTATTTATTTATTTGGTACGAATTTATATGTAGTACGAGAGTATATTGGTTTTCACACAGTAATATAGGCAATATAAGCATTGTTTCATTCATCAAACACATCAACATACCTGACCTTTTTTGGTGATATTACTTGATCATCATTTCAGACTGTTTCTTCCTCTAATGCTATGTAAACTTTGTCCTCCACATTGTCAGCAATTGGGGAATCACTCTGGCCTTGAATTTCATACCGTGGCATGACATGACTATACTGGCCAGGTCACTGATAACAGGTGAATTGCCGAGACTATGGCACGCGGGGGGGGGGAGGTCATGTGGGGTAAGGCATTGACCCTGCCAGGCATCTTGTAGAGGAACGTGTCCCGTTTATACGTACAAAAAACCACACATGAAACTTAAGAATTGTACAAATTAAGGACCTTGCAATTGCTGCACGTTTATATGTATGTGAACGGGAGTCACAGTGATCAAACATGTGGACGTATATATACGTCAACGGGAGTCAGTGGGTTAAACAGTTCACATCGGATATACTGGTCATAGGCATCCCCTTTGGCCTCCTTGTACTTGTAATCAGAGTCCTCAGGATCATATAGAGTGCCAGTATCAGTACCGTCTTCTATGCCATTTAAGTTGGTATAAAGTCTGCTGCAGGGCTTATTATACTATGTCTCTGCTGCAACAAGCTCTCTTTGGCAACAGCTAGATTTCTGGTATCATAACGCTTTGTGCCACTTCTGGTATCTTGAGTCTGCTTGTAATTCAACACACTTTATCAAAGACTCTCTGGTTCTTGGCCCTTTTATGTATTGTGTTGCCTTTTCTGGTGGGCAAAATATACAAGTTTTATCTAAAACTCATGAGGGTGAGGCCTGCTTCCTTGCGGAACGTCGCTTCACCTATGAAAGGGAGCCCTTATCTTTGCCTTTAAGTTCATCCAAATCACGTTTCACAGTGAACATCTGGCGACATTTTCTATGATGAAATACCTCCGGCACATATCCCTCTCCTACAGTTGCAGCAATGTCCAGTAGAGGTGCGTGTTGTCTTAGTCTGGCAGCTCTAAGAAGAGTGTTCCAAGAATCATAGTCTCTTTATGATATATCACTGTGTGGAACATCGTCACCTGAATGGATTATGCATGCCTTCTCTGTATGCTGATCCATCTTCAGGGTGCAGAATAACGTTCACTCATGCACCTTATAAAACACAAGATAATAAAAGAAATGACACATTAATGAAATCAGCATATGCTGAGATATGCACAGATAAGCTGAGTATGTGACAATTTTGTTGAATTCTATCACATTCCTGGGAAGTATATTTATTTAAGGCTTATGAGAATGCCAGGTGCTACGTGACAATATATTGTAAGGGGTCGGATTTGGTGCTGTTTTTCATGGCAACTATCAGTTGGATTCTAATGATACTTGACAGTCTTATCTAATATACATTCCTTGGTGTTAAACTGTTTGACATTCTGTGAACGGAATGACTGTGACAAAGAGAAAGCATTAAGAAACGACCATCCTTTGGTGATGTCAGGGCCATTTATTTTTCAGTGGATTTTGATAAAATTTTGTATAGTGTCTCCTATAACCAACACTCCACTCAGCAAAACATGAATTACAACCTACACAATGATCATTAAAAGTGAGTTAAACCCACATGTGCACACACACCCACCATCAACCCTAACCAGAATCACCCCAGCTGACCACAAACACACATACACTAATTATAAGAGAGCCAACTAGGAGGCCTTTGTAACTGAAACAGAACAACATTTTGAAACACTAAACAGTACACCCATCACAAACATCAACACCGCTGTGCATACTTTCAATACAATTATACAAAACGCAGACAAAAGACACATCCCTAGAGGCAACAGAAAGAGACACAACCCCAACTTCACACCAGAAATTCAAGGCCTCATCAGACAATGGGACACACTGCGACACTCCCCTACAGCCCATACACAAGACACTGTACAACAAATACAAGAACTCAACACTCAAATAAACAATAAAATATGAGAACAGCAAACACTAAACCGGAAAAATTACTTTCAAACACTTGACCTCAAAACGAACATCAGCAAACTCTACAAAACACTAAACAGCATCACACTTTCCAACAGCAACACCACACAATCACATGCTGCCATCACAACAACAGACACCATACCCTTAAACAGACAACAAGCAAACACTCTCATCAATCACTTTTCACAGGGAAGCCATCTAAACCCCCATCCTGGAGATCGACATATCATCCGACTTAAGAGACAGTTCCCCACAGACCCAGATTATGCACCTTTCTCTTACAACCAGACGAAACACATCATTAACAACCTCAAGCACTCATCTGCCTGTGGACCAGATAACATAAGCAACATTCACCTTAACCCGCCGCGTCCCGGGGACGTGAATTATGTCCTCACATGATGTGCACTCATATCCCGGAGACGTGAATTAACGCGGCAACATTGCAAGGTCCCTAATTTGCACAATGTTCAATTTTCGCGAGTGATTTCGTGAGTGATTTTTGGCATGTATACACGGGACACCTTCCCCTATTCCTCTACAAGATGCCAAGCAGGGACAATGCCTTACACCGCATAACCTCTCCCCACCCCTGCAGGCCATTGTCTCGGCAATTCACCTGTTACCAGTGACTTGGCCAATAAAGACATTCAGGGCCAGAGTGATTCCCCAATTGATGACAATGTGGAGGAGAAAGTTCACATAGCATTAGAGGAAGAATCAGTCAGAAATGATGATCAGATAATGTGGGAAAAAAAGGTCATGAATGGTGATGAGTTAGTGGGTGAAACAATGCTTATAATGCCTATATTACTGTATGAAAACCAATATACTCTTGTACTACATATAAATTCGTACCAAATAAATAAATACTGTTTATGAGTGGATAAAATAGTTACCCTCCCATAGAACTCGTTTTCTTTGGTGCCAGCCTGTTAGAAATCCCAGTCAGGTAAGGAGGTACTCGTAGCTAGATCGAGTATTTTAAACCTCAGGTGAGCAATTTCTCTATGAATTTTCGATGTTTCTCACCAAAAGCGGATGTTTGAGCCCCCCCCAAAAAGGGTCCAAAAATGTCGGGACTGGAGCGTACCACTGCCCAGAAAACGTCGGGATGGGGCGGGTTAAACACCTTGGACCACAAGGCATACATGCACTCACCAACATATCAAACTACAGCTACTCACACAACATAATACCCAACATCTGGAAGCATGGCATTATCATTATCCCTAAACCCAACAAAGACCCCACGTTACCCTCCTCACACGTTACCCTCCTCACACCGCCCCATCACACTCCTCTGCAGTCCCTCAAAAGTCACTGAACGACTGGTACTACAACTAGTCACACCTCACATTCCCCTAGCCCAGTTACAACATGGCTTTAGGCCACTACACTCCACAAACACCCTTCTTACAGACCTTACACTGAGAGAATTCAATGGCATGATTTCAGCTTGGCCACCACACAGAACACTCCTAATCACACTAGACATTGGCAAAGCTTTTGATGACATCCCCTGCCACAACCTCACAAACAAAATACTCAACACAAACATGCACAATAACACAAAAAGATGGCTGGCAAACTACTTAGCAGGCAGATGTGCACACGTAACATTTGCCGGTCAGTCTTCTAACATCAGAAACTTCACAAACGGTGTCCCCAAGGATCTGTTTTGTCCCCTACACTCTTTAACCTATACATGCACGACATACCCACACCCCGCACACCACGATACATAGAGCTTCCTATGCAGATGATAAAACACTTACATGTACACACCAAAACACAAACACAGCTGCACACATCATTCAACCTTACCTCAACACACTACACGAATGGTTCATCACAAACAGGCTCAAAATAGCTCCAGCCAAATCTACAGTGACCCTTCTCACAAACTGGACAGCAGAACACAGTCACATCCAACACCTCACCATAAAGAACACTCCCCTATCACACACACACACACACACAAAATCCTTGGTGTAACATACAATACATCAATGTCATTTAAACAACACATCACAAACATTAAAAATAATATAACACCAAGACTCAGTGCTTTGAGGTCACTTGCCCATACAACATTCGGACACAACAAAGAAACCACCACCACAGTATACAAACAATACATACGTTCAGTGATGAATTATGCAAGCCCTGTCTGGGCTTATAACCTCACCAAAACACACTACAACACTCTGCAGACCATACAGAACAAGGCACTAAAAATAATCACAGGCTGCACAGCTACTACACCCACAGACCACCTACATCAAGAAACCAAAGTCCTCAAAGTCAAGGATCACCTAGACATGAGAGGCACCCAGTTTCTTGCTGCAGCCTCCACAAACCCACAACATCCACTATATTACATGGCAGCACATCCACCCACACCAAGGAACATCAAAACAACACCCAGCACACGATACCATACACAAATAATGTCATCTCTACCCCCTCGCCCACCTCAGACCAGCTCCCAGAAGCATATCCACACTCAGATCACTCGCCGCTCCATTCAGTCACTTAAAGTCAACACACAGCTGCATGCATGGCCTCCTGACATCCACTCTTCTGAATCCTATCTCCTAGTGAGGACAGGGTCCACCTGGCCAGGCTGAGATGTAGGCACCATCCAGCCCTCTTAAGCTACCAGATGAGGCTAGATGACTCCGTTGCTGATGCTTGTCCAGGATGCAACACAGCACCCCATACTATTAAGCACATTATGGAAGACTGCGCTGCAGACAATCACCGACATCAACAACACAACATACACTCTTTGAGAGCTCTGTGGGAAAGCCCGGTCTCGGCCATGGCTTTCCTATGGGACTCGGGGCTGTTCGGCCAGACTGCCTAGGGAACAACTACTACTACTACCCTATTTTCCGAATATTCAGAAAACAGGTTTTCATCATAAATTTGCAGCTGTCTAGCCAGTGTAAGCTGCCTGTTTGGGATTGCTATCATGCAGATTTTCAATGCCTATGGGTAGATCTTCGAAATGAAACAAATAAACCTTGTTCACCTTTCATGGTAGCCTACTGACCACCCCAGGTACCTCACAGATTCAATAGGATGGGGGAAAGAATAGAGAAGGTTCAGTCAGTTTTACTTGTGGCCTTGTGAAGTTAGTGCAGCTATGGAGTTGTGAAGCAGACAATGTAATTACGTGGCAAATAAAGACAACGAAAGTCAGAGGCAAGTGTTATTACGATGCCTGGGTTGATCTTGTGCACATTGAAAGGCTGACCCTATGAAGAATTATCCACTGGGCAATGTCCTTCCCATACTGAACTACTGCTGTTGGAGCCTGTGACAGTGTGGGACGAGGACTTAAGAATCTACATAGGTGAAAAAAAAAAAAAAAAATCTTCCCTAATTATAAGAAAAAAATCCAAAAATAACAATATATGAAAAAAGTCCAAATCTGTGAAAAAATAACTTCAGGTTAAATGTATGAAAACAAAAATCTTAGTATGTGAATGATAAAAAAAATTTAAATATGAAAAATGACTTCAGATTTAAATCAATCAATAATCACATATCTAAATATATAAATGACCATAATATCTAAATCTATGAAAAATTAGCCACAAATCAAACTCTGTAAAGAAACCTGCCATAAGATCATCAATAACCCTAGCTTGGTCACGGTTTCAGTTTGGACCCATGTTAATAAAGTATTTTTATTGAAGATTCCCTCACTTATAATTCTCCAGAGTTAAGTACTTTCCTCCTGGCACCCTGAATTCCACTTCAGGTACCATTTTTGCTCTATGTGCTAAGTTTGATTTTCCCAGGATGATTACACATCCATTTTTTTTTTCTCAGACAAAACTATATCTATACTTACCTAACTAACAAACTAACATAACTTGGTACCCAGGAAACAAAGCTATCCTAACCTAGACTTTCCTGCATAAGAAACAGTGCAAAAATGGGACAGAGAAGGGAAAACATTCTTCCGGAACACCTAGGCCGGTATTCTCGTCGGTTAAGAAAACTCCTTAACCCCTTTTCCTCAACGACGTATTTTGCTTTTTACACCTTACTGTCCTTGTCTGTGTTATATAATTATTTATAACATCACCATACGCTTCATACATAAGTTACAAAGGATTTTGCGTACCCATATTAAAAAATAAATCACTATGAAGATGTTAGGGAGCTTCCTTAACCGACGGGAATACAAACCCGTGTGTATTTCTGTATCCCTCTAAAAAGTGTCATAATACAGAACTCTTTGTGAGCAGGTCAGTGCGATTTCTACGTTGGCCAGAGCACCTACTTTCCACTACCACTGTCGATAATGGCGCAGAATAACAGTCCTGTTTCGCCTGCTTTGGATAGGGGGTAAGTACACTGAAGAGAATGAACAAAACAAAATGAAAAACACTCATTACACCCAGATATGCGTGGCCAAATAGGCTTCACTAACGCAAATTCAGTGACTTGCGTTTATAAAGTGAAAAAATTTTCTGAGTAGAGTGACACTTAATTTAGGGGTCTGAAGACAGGAAACTTGGAGGACTAAGAAGAATTATGGTTAATGCATGTAGCTAGTAGTAGTAACCTAATAGAAGTAATAATAGTAACAGCGATGGTGATAGTAATAGTAGCAATAGTAACAGTGGTGGTGGTAGCAATAGTAGCAATGGTGAAGATAGGAAACGCAGAGTACTAAGAAGAAGAATTATGGTTAATGGAAGTAGTTAGTAGTAGTAGGAGAGGTAATATTAGTAAAAGTGGTGGTGGTAGTAACAGTAGTAGTAGTAGTAGTAGCAGTGCTGGTGGTGGCAGTAGTCGTAGTAGTAGTAGTAGTAGTAGCAGTAGTAGTAGCTAGATTGGTGGTGGTAGTAGTAGTAGTAGTAGTAGTAATATTGGTGGTGGTGGTAGCAGTAGTAGTAGTAATATTGGTGGTGGTGGTAGTAGTAATGGTAGTAGTTGCAGTAGTAGTAGTGCATTCATCATGATGAAGTACGCGACCTCACTGCAAAAATGCTACATCAAAAATGCCATGATGTCACCATAGAGCCAGCCCTGCTGCCTCTAGACGGTGAGCACTTCATACACAGAACAGCAAACACATCAAATGACGCAAGAGTGGATGTCAGTCCTCGAGGTTTCTGGACACTTGGGCAGAGGGCTTTCTTCGATTTTAGGATATCTGATCCTCTGGGAGCATATCTCTGTGAACTGTCTCTCGAGGCTGCACACTAGAGGAATGAACAGGAAACAAACTATCAAAAAAGGATCCAGCATGTGGATCACGGTCGATTCACTGCCCATGTTTTCACATCAGGTGGGTTGGGTCCACAGGCTGTGAGATTCTCCTCGAGACTGGCACAGGCTCTTTCTGAGAAGAAGCATCAACCTCAGAGTTCTGTTATGACCTGGATTAGATGACGATTGTCATTCTCCCTCGTGAAGTTTGCATTCCTCTGATGTCAGGAGTCCATATTATAATAATACAACTCACAGCATGATGGATAGATAGATAGTAGATAGGAGCACCAGCCAAGGTGTGGGAATGGGAAATGTGTCAGCGAGAGTTGACCATAGGAAATGTGTCTGCATTTCTGTAAGGCATGCCAGAGGGCACCAGAAGCGCTACATTCACACAGACACACGCAAACTTCTAGAAACCCTACCTAAGGGTTATACACGTGACATGAGCCCTCTAGATAAGAATGAAGGGATTAGAGAGTCAGAAAGGGGCTAGCGATAGTAGCGAAAGGTTGTACAGAGAGAGAGAGAGAGAGAGAGAGAGAGAGAGAGAGAGAGAGAAAGAGAAGGGATCTAGCCAGACAAATCTGGGAGGTAACAGCGGGACTCTACTTTATCCTTCTCTCGTGTGTGAGACTTTAGTTAATCTTTTCAAAACAAATAAAATTATACATAGTCCCATACTCATCTTTACCTCTCCTGTCATTGCCTGACAATAGTAATCAAGAATATCTACTTACAAACCTACTCACGTATAATTACCGCTAGTCCACAAGTATAATATATGCATAACTGATCTACCAACACACTACAAGAAACTACAAAGTTTCTATAAGATCTATCCTCGATAGATAGTAGATAGGAGCACCGGCCAAGGTGTGGGAATGGGAAATGTGTCAGTGAGAGTTGACCAAAGGAAATGTGTCTGTATTTCTGTAAGGCATGCCAGAGGGCACCGGAAGCGCTACATACACACAGACATACGCAAGCTTCTAGAAACCCTACCTACGGGTTATACACGTGACACGAGCCCTCCCAGATAAGAATGCAAGGATTACAGAGTCAGAAAGGGGCTAGCCACAGAATCGAAAGGTTGTAGAGAGAGGAAATAAGAAGAGGGGTCCAACGAGACTTACCTAGTAAATTATGTTCCTGTGTAATACATACACTGCTCAACTTAAACTTTTCTTTGAAGATAATAAATCAAGATCAACTCCCTGTATCCATCTTTAACTTCTCCTACCTTCGACTACACAATAACTAGAACCAAATCTCAAGATTAACATATTACAGGCTCAAGATTCACATATATAGTTTGAGACAGCAGAAGTACGAACCTCGTCTTCAAATCTACAGTGAATTCCTACAAAATACAAGCTTCAAGTTACAAGCTACGAGACATCTCTGCGATTAACTACAAGTAACAAGTCTACGAGAAATCTCTATAATCTTCTACGCGCACCTACAAGTAGCGGCAACGACTAAATCACAACAAGAAAGGACCGAGAACACATCGAGAAAGAAAAACAAAAAAAAGCAAACAAAAAGCAAGTACACAGCAAAATCCCCTGACCCCCATCACTCTCTCCAACCGCCCCCCAACCTCCACCGCTGATGCAGGAGTGCAAGAAGGTCAAGACGACAAAGCAAATACCAAGCCCATATTCACAACTCATCTTACTCACCTTTCCTCAGTCAGGTTACTCATCGCCACTCATTTACTCACCACAGCTACCAGAGTGGGGGAAGGCGATGTCACGATGTGTGTTTGCTGAATCAACACCAAGTCAGTCATCGTGTGTTTGACACCACGCATCTCTCACCCATTGCTCGTTACTCATTCTTATTCACACATTCCTACTCATACTCATTTATTTCCAACTGCTATTGAGTGGGAGTTGGACGTTGCATGGTGAGGTTTTCTATCACTGAGATTAATTTGCACTGCAATCAACACTGAGATCACCAAGCCATGGAATTTCCTTAGTAATATCGTCCATCAACACAGCAGTAGAATTATCGAGAGGGAGATCTTCTAATAACTCTGCATTTACCTTCCAAGAGTGACATTTCTATCAACACGCCTCTCCGAGTGGCATCATCTGTATCAAGTGGGTGTGGTTATACTTTGCTCATTTCTTCTCAGTGCTTTATATTAGATACAATCACCCCTTTACTTATTTTTATATATACATTTATACACTTATCTTTCATTTATTACAACTCGTTCACTCATTTATTCCGTTAGGACATACGCTCAGGTAAAATCTATTCCACTATTCACTCATACAACGATAAACAAGTCCAAGCTAACCTACCAAAGCAGCCATCCAAAATGAACACCACAGGCAATGCCACAAATCAAATGTCCCCACCTCATGTTTACATTTATCATGAGGATAAAACCGCCCCAAAATTCTCAGGCTCAGAAAAATATCTCATTCATGTGATTTCATTGATCAATCAGTGTGAATAGATCTTCATAAAAAGACACACAACGGATGAATAAGCAAAAATTGCAATATTTTCTTCATGGATTAATCAGGAAAGATGCCCAGCAGGTGATTTGCTTAAGTCAGATAAGCTTCTTAAGGCTAAAACATATGATGAGTTTAAAACAGAATCCTTAAAGAAATTTTCTGGAAGTATAAACTTTTTGCCAGGCATAATCCCAGAATTACATAAGATTGTGAATCGTGTAAGGGAGCACACTACAAATCATGTGCTAAGTGAAATAATAGCAGATGTCTCTGCCATTAAAAGAACATTACTAGCTACTTTAGAAAACTCAAACTGGATAACAGGAGATGGAAAGATGTCACCAGACCTTACTGTAGACATCCTTGGTTATGTGGCTGCCTTGTGTAAATTACCTGATAGAATACGCAAAATAGCCAAGACGATCCAGTACACCCCAGTTATGTGCTTGCTAGACTTAATGAACGAGGTAGAGATGAATTGTAGCAAAGCAGGTGTGACCAAAACACAATCACATTCTAGTAGAATGAGAGTACCTGAGACAGTATCAGTTGTGAAAATAGCTACAACTATCCAGAACAGAGATCAAAATCGATCACAACCCCAAAACAGACAGAACAAACAACAAACGCTTCGAGGCAGCATTCTCAAATGGCAGGCCACATGCAGTCACATAAGTTTCCGCACAGTCCGAGCAGATCTCACGCCACAGACACCACTAAATATGGAAGTCATCTCACAGATAACAGTCGGGAGATAGGTCCATTCTATGTTATCACTGTGCTAACCCAGGACACACAAAGAATGACTGATTTATCAAAGCAAGAAGATAAACAAAATACACAAGGGTATGATCCACACTGTAGACATCATCGGTCCCAAGGGCACTGGATCAGCAATTGTAAGACAGTAGAGAAAATATATTCCATTTTCAAATCGGGAGAAGGCCAAGTCACAACAAAAAACGATCAATCATAAAGAAAAGCAAGTCTAAAATTCACATAGGAGGAATGTTGGGAAGTAAGTGTATCTTGATACAAGCTGTATGTGAGGATCAAAACGTTTCCTTATTTTTAGACACAGGCCCTCCAGTGAACTTAATAACACAAGAAGAAATAGACAAAATATTTAGAAATAAGAAGAAAGTAACTTCTCTGGAAGAATCTGATTTAGACTTATATACAGTAGATGGCAAACAAATTGAAGTAAAAGGTATGATACGGTTAAACATCAGTTTCACAGAGACTACAAGACCAATTTCTGCATTTTTGTATATTGTTGAAAACTTAGCAATAAAAGCTGATATGTTGCTGGGCTTAAGATGCATGAGAACAGAGCAAATAGCTTTACTCCCACAAATGAATGGAATAGACTTAGATAATGAATTCACAGAAGAAATACCATCAGAGTCCTCACCGATTAGTAAAACAGAACCAAAAAGAATTGGTAATATTAAATGCTTAAACAAACATACCCCCCCCCCCCAGCCTCCAGGACTAGAGACCGTGGTAACTGTACTTACTGACTTATCAGTTTTTCTCGCCCATCTCACCAATGATTTAGTTATTCCTACTAACTCCTACGTAAGGGTAACCATAATGAGCAAATTAAAGAAAAGTACTGTTCTTATCTTGGAAGAATTATGTAAAATAAAAGGATTGTCAGTAGCAAATGCATTATGTCAGATGAATAACGATGGGCAAACTCAGATATTCCTAATTAATCACATGAATGGGGAAGTACAGTTGAAAAAAGGGACTTGTATAGTCAATATTGAAAAATGTCCCGCCCCCGTGATGGAACTAGTTTTAGCTGGAGTAAGATGAAATCTACGGATACAGAAAGCATAAATGAGCATTAATTTACTCAGGTGAATTTGATGAAGAAACTGATTTGTTAACATTGCTGGATTAACATAGGGACACCGTAGCATTACCCGGAGAACAATTAGTGTGTACTAACCTGATTAATCAAAAGATTAACGTGCACGTTCACCCAGACACTCAACTGATTTTCGTACCTGCCTATAGAGTCCCACAATCTCAACGTACACTCGCAAACCAGTATGTCGATGAACTGTTAAAACTTGGAATTACTGAGCCATTAGTCTCCCCGTGGAATGCCCCATTATTTTTCTTGCCCAAACGAATTGGAGAAATGTGTGCATTAGTAGATTACCGTAAACTAAATAATCGCACAATCCCAGACCGGTTTCCCATGCCATTGCTAAGTGACATCCTACAGGATATTGGACCAGAAAATAATGTATTTTTCACAATAGATTTGCTAAATGGATACTATCAAATTCCATTAGATCAGGAGTCGCGTGAATACACTGCCTTTTCCACAAATACAGGACATTATCAATATAGGAGAATGCCAATGGGATTGAAGACACCACCAGGCACTTTCCAATGTCTAATAAATTACATATTCTCCGGAATTCTAGGACAAGGAAAATTCGTTTATCTTGATATAATTGTCGCAACTAACGATATAAAAGAACATCTCCAGATATTAGACCTACTCTTACAAAAGCTTGATGATGCTGGTTTAAAAATTAAGCTTTCTAAATGCAAATTTTGCTTTAAGGAAATAGCATTCATAGGCCACAAACTAAATGCTGAAGGTATTTACACCTCCGATGACAAAATACAGGCAGTGAGAGACTTCCCAGAACCCACTTCGATAGACGAAGTTAGACAATTTTTACGTCTAGCAGGGTATTATAGGTTATTTATAGAACAGTTCTCTCATATAGCCTTTCCTCTATTCCAGCTACTCAAAAAAGATGATGTATGCCATTGGGAAGAAGAACAAAAACAAGCACTTAACGGATTAAAAGATAAACTTACAAATGCACCATGATTAGCCTATCTGGATTTCACAAAACCATTTATTATTTGCACAGACGCATCTATTAAAGGATTAGGGGCTGTATTGATGCAAGAAGATAAGAGTGGAAAGAATCAACCAATTGCATTTGCCAGCAGACAAATAAAAGGTGCAGAGAAAAATCATTGCACTACAGACTTAGAGGCACTTGCAGTGATTTTTGCATTATAAAAGTTGCAAGATTTGGTATATGGTTACGATATACACTTATTCACCGACCATAAACCGCTAGTGGGTATGTTTAAAGAAGAAGAACTCTCAGTGAGGAGAGCAAGATGGAAATGTACAGTCGAAAACCACAATGTACACATTCATTACATACAAGGCAAAATGAATCTAGTAGCTGATGCATTATCCAGGAATCAGAAAACAATTCATGTCGCAGCATTAGATCTCAAAGGAAACATCCCAAACCATGATGAAATCGCGAAAGCACAAATGGTCTAAAGTTATATACAAGTTAGAAAGTAGCGATGACATACAATTACCCAAACTACATGTAGCACTAGACCAATTCATAATAATCAATAATGCCTTATACAGGATCAACCTAGGACAACCAAAACGCCGAAGAAATAATAAACAATTAGTGGTACCTAATGACATGATACCACAAGTATTACGAACGATACACGATAGCCCACATGCAGGACATCCTGGAAAGGATAGGACATTCAAACAAGCCCAGTTGTTATATTACTGTCCATCATTACGAAAAGATATAAACAATCGTATAGACAGATGCGAATCATGTGCAAAACATACCCAATCACACTTGCACCTATATGTAATTACCCTGCACCACATCAACCATGGGACGTTGTTGCGGTTGATTTACTCAAGATGCCGCCATCATACAATAACAGTGCTGGGAACGCTACTTATAAAAAGTAGCAGCGATCCCATTCCCGTTACTAGCTCGAAAAAGTAGTGGCATTACTGGTTTCACTACTTGATACGAATTGTAGCGGCGTTCCCGCTCCTGCTCCCGCTACTTTGGATAAGAAAAAGGTACACAAAGGAAAGGTTAACAAAAATCTGTGCTATAGCAATACACTATATACTGTTTTGATATTAGTCAGTCTGGGTGGTTATGTTGTGCACCAGTAATGTCAGTATATACTTATACTGAAAAAAATACAAACATCATAATCATGTCGGTGTCACTTTAATGAAGCTTAGAGCCGAAGGTACAGGAAAAAGCTATTTACTGTATAATGTAACAAATGTTCTTTTACACTGTTACCTAGTATACCTACTGAAAGTAACATAGGTAAAGAAAAGGTAAAACAAAAATGTGGCCTACCATTGATACATATTATATAGATTTATTATATTTTCAATGATACCTATTTAAGATATGTATGAAAACGAAAGTAAAAATGAACTGGGGCTTTCTTTTAAAGTCTATTTATACGATAGCAATGTTTTTTTGTTTTTTCCATTACTTTAAAGTGAACGTAACATACTGTTACGAAGTAATAACGTAGTGAGTAAGAATTAGTCTGAAAGACAGAGTGAGAGAGAGGGCGGCAGTTAGAGACGGGGATAGTTAGAGGTGTGTGTGTGTGTGTGTGTGTGTGTGTGTGTGTGTGTGTGTGTGTGTGTGTGTGTGTGTGTGTGTGTGTATGTGTGTTCTTACCTTCTTACCTAATTGTTCTTACCTAATTGTATCTTTACAGGAATGAGTCAAGCTCGTACTGTCCCGTGTCTTAAACCATATTTATCGTACATATCCTTAAATTTGTGAATTGTTTTGGCACACACTATTTCATTCGGTAGTGCATTCCATTGATCAATTGCTCTGTTTGGGAAACTGAATTTCCTTACGTCTTTATCACCTCTCCTTATGCAGTTTTTTGCAGTGTCCTCTTGCTGATGCTTCTCCATAAGTTAAGTAATCATTTATGTCTATTTTCTCCTTTCCTGATATGCATTTACATAGCATTATCATGTCATCTCTTTTCCTTCTCTCCTGTAGTGTTGGTAGATTCAGTTTATTTAGTCTTTCTTCGTAGCTTAGGTCCCTTAAGCTTGATATCCATCTTGTAGCCGCCCTTTGAACTTTTTCAATCTTGTCTATGTGCTTTTTGAGATGAGGACTCCAGACTACTGATGCATATTCCAGGGTTGGTCTAATGAATGATGTTATTATCCTTCTTAGCATGTCTTCATTTATGTATGTGAATGCTATTCTCATATTTGCAAACAGTGTATACATGTTCCGTACCTTCTCGCTGATGTGGTCAGCCGGAGATAGTCTGTTATTGATAATCACACCTAGGTCTTTCTCTCTTTCTGATGTATATAGGGTTTTATTTCCTAACTTATAATCCCAATCAGGTCTTTTTCCACTTTTACCAAACTTGATTACATGACACTTGTCCACATTGAATTCCATTTGCCATGTACTACTCCATTCATGAAGTTTATTTAATTCTTCTTGTAGCTCCCTACAAGAGTCTGTGTTAGTAATTCTTCTTTGTATTTTTGCATCATCTGCAAACATATTCAGATAGCTCTCATTTCCAGTGTTACTGTTTATATCATTTATATACACTAAAAACTTGATTGGTGCCAGCACTGAACCCTGTGGTACTCCACTAGTCACTTCTTTCCATGATGAGTAGTTTCCTCTTAGTACTGTCCTCATTTCTCTTTTTATGAGAAAGTCTTGCATCCAACAAAACAGTTTGCCTCGAATTCCTCCTTGATGGTACAGTTTCCATAAAAGTCTTTGGTGTGGTACTGTGTCAAAAGCTTTCTTGAAATCTAAATAGATACTGTCCACCCATCCCTCCCTTTCCTGTATTGTGTTTGTTACTCTGTCATAGTAGCTTAACAGATTAGTAACACATGATTTTCCTTTTCTGAAACCAAACTGTCTTTCTGTTATCATACTGTGTTCTTCTAGATGATTTACCCAAGCTTTTCTTATAAGTTTTCCTAATACCTTGCTTACAACACTGGTCAGTGATACTGGTCGGTAGTTGAGTGGATTTTGTCTATTTCCTTTCTTGAATAAGGGGACAATATTTGCTTTTTTCCAAATATCTGGTAGTTTACCTTGACTCAAGGATTTTTTGAAAATTAAAAATAATGGTTTACATAACTCCTTTGCACATTCACGTAATACCCAACATGAAATTTCATCAGGACCACTTGCTTTTCCTCTGTCTAATCTACTTAACTCCTCCTGTATTACTTTTTCTGCTATTTGTATATCTGGTAGTATGTGTGGACATGCGTGTTCCACATAGTCCCTCTCAAAATTTTTTTCTTCTGTAAAAACTAATTGGAAATTCTTATTTAGTGCTTCACAAATATCTTTCTCTTGTGTATAAGTAATTCCGTCGTCCATAATGGATTGTATTATATCTTTTACTTTAGTTTTGCTTCTGATATAGCTGTAAAACAGCTTTGGTTGATCACTACTTTTATTTATTATATCCTCCTCAAACTGTTTTTGGGCTTCCCTCCTTATTCTTGTATAGTAGTTT
Source organism: Coenobita brevimanus (assembly GCF_032717465.1). Lineage (NCBI taxonomy): Eukaryota > Metazoa > Arthropoda > Malacostraca > Decapoda > Coenobitidae > Coenobita > Coenobita brevimanus. The sequence goes on along the minus strand of NC_136999.1, from coordinate 42,369,328 downwards.
CTTGCCTGTTTGTAATTATTGTACGCCCTTTCACTATTGTGTCTTCTGTATCTATTCCACAACAAATCTCTTCTTTCTTTTGATTTTTTACATTCTGTATTGAACCATTTCTGTATTTTCTTATCTCCTTCTTTGTGCTGTGGGATGTACTTCTGGACTCCTATTTCATAAAATTCACAAAAATTTTTATATACAGCATTTAAATCTTGTCCTCTAAGCTCATTTTCCAAATCAATTTCTAAGAAATACTTCTTTAGGTCTTGATAATTTCCCTTTTTATAGTTTAGGCTCTTTTTGTAACTATCATTGCTGTATACTATGTCATATGCTATCCTGAAGTTATAGTTTAGTACTGCATGATCGCTTTTGCCGAGTGGAGGGTGATATATTAAACTGTCAATATCATTTTCTTGCCTTGTAAATATAAGATCTAGCACTGAAGGTACATCAAGTCCTCTTTTTCTGGTGGTTTCCCTCACATGTTGCGTTAAGAAAAACTCTTGTACGAGATCCAGGAGCTTTTGGTCCCAACAGCTTTCTTGGCTATTTATATCTAGAGTATTCCAATTTATATTTGTATTGAAGTCCCCAGTTAGTATAATTCTTTCCGATTTCTCTTCCATTTTATGTAGCAATGATCTTACACTCTGAATTGTACTCTCTGCCAGGTCCTCATATTCGTCTCTTTCCCATGTGTTTGATCTGGGTGGCATGTACAAATTTGCTACAATTACTTTACCTTCAGATGTGTCGATCTCTACTGCAATCAGTTCTACTTGTGATGGTATATCTAGTTTTATTTCCTTTACTTTCAGATTTTTCTTAGTTAATATTATAATTCCTCCTCCTTTTTTTAAATATCTGTCTCTTCTCCATATATTGTATTCCTCTAAGTTTAGTATGTCATTTGATATCCTTGGTATTAATTTTGTTTCAGTTAGGCATATTATTTGTGGTTCATTTTCTCTGACATAATCATTTATCTCTAGTAATTTAGATACCATTCCATCCACATTTGAGTACATCAACTTTATCAACTTGTTTATATACTTGTCCTGACATGGTTCTACTACCTTCCTCCTTTTTCTTCCATCCTGTTTGTGTACCACTTTCGTACCTGCAATCCTATTACTTTGTAAAAAAAATTTCTTCTTGTCCTCTTCTGATCTTCCCTCATTTTTTGTTTTTGCTTCCTCCCTTTTCTCTTTCAGTAATTCCATTTCCTCTTGTGTTAGACATCTTTTTATCCATACATTTTTGAACTCCTCTTTTTCCTTAAGATTCTTTGCATTTTTTAGTATCTCTTCCACAGTGTTTACACTCTGGAAAGTCACCTTTAGAGGTCTTGTCTTGCTTTTCTCGTATTTCCCTAACCTTTTGTGTTCCTCTATGTCTTTACTACAGATTTCCTCTGATACTTCTTTCAGTAAGCTCATTACATTTGCCATCTCCTTTTTGTCTCTTGTGATCTTGTTTTTAACTTCATCATCTTCTATACCAGTGATTACTATTGATTTGTTTATCTCTACTGAATCTCTGACTAACTTTGAATTGTTTTGGATTATTCTTTTCACCTCCTTTTTAATGCTTTTTTCCTCCACCCTTGTTTCTAAGTCTTTCTTTACTTTCACCATTTCTGCATACGTGGTTTCTACATCATTTTTGTAGCTTTGCACAGCTTCATTTACTTGTGTTATCTTCTCCTCAATATCACTGCTCTGGTCAATAAGACTACTAACTTGCCTAATTGTCTCTGTGTCATTTTTGAACTCTTCCATAACACTCTCGTGACTGACTACTGTACTTGCCATTTCACTCATTTTCTTCCTAAGTGTACTCAATTCCACGGTTAGTTCACTGATGGTTGTGTCTTTCTTATTGGCCTCCCTTCCTAGTTTTTCTATTTCTTCCTTTTGCAAGTGCATCTGCTTCTTTATTTCATCAATTTCATTTTTGAAAACCATTTCTAATTTGTTTACACGTTCAACCAGTCTATTGTGGGTCTCTACTTCAACCAGTTCTTGGTAGAAATCATCATTTTGCTTTTTACCTTTATCCCTTTTCTTTTCCAAATTTGTTTTACTGAAGTATGTATCCATTTTGCAATACTTAAAGTGCAAAGCATATACTTACAATCTCCGTCTTGTTGTAAACAAACCTCAGAGATGACTCAACGTATTCTTTCGTCTTGGTTCTATTTCCTGTTTTTACAAGTCTTGTTGAAACTTATTATTTTTTTCCTTTTTATAATGAACAATCATTTAGTCTAACCTGGTACTGAGCTTGACTCATACAAAGATACTATTTAGGTAATGCCGCTGGCCGTGATTGGTACGGAGCGCCGGTGTCACACGTCCACCTAGCTTGAATCCCTGCGTGTGTGTGTGTGTGTGCGAAGTAAAGGCGCAAATTGCAAGTTCAATATTCTGGTCAGTACAGGGGTCAGGTTCCATAATAGGAATCGAAGTACAAAGAAATTTCGAAAAATCGCAGTCTGCTGACCACGGCGGAATAAACTGAGACAGGGTAGTCTGGCTCGCACTCAGTCCCCGTGCTGCTCGCCAACCTGCCAGTTACTTAATTTAAATGATCGATAATTAACTATCAAATTCCTGTCTAATGTTGTGTACCAGTAATGTACACTAATAAATAATAATTAATAAATAACTGATGTAATGTAGAACAAACATCATTAATTGACAGAACTTACGAAAGTATTATTTTTCGTCCTTAATAAATACAACCAAACCGTCGGCATATCTGCATGTACTCACCTACTCTGGACCTGTATTCGTCACGTGAGTAGGCAGGAGCGCGGTAATGCGTGAGTACGGCCGAAAAGTAGCGGCGCTCTCAGTTCCGCTACTGGCTAAAAAAAAGGAATGGCGTTACCACCATCACTATTAAAATAGTAGCGGCGCTGTTCCCAGCTTTGTACAGTAATAATCAATACCTATTCGTAGCAACGGATCATTTTTCCCGTTATGTAATTTTAGCCCCAGTTAAGGATAAAACAGCAAAAACAGTAGCGAAGGCAATAATACATAATGTAATATGTCGCTTTACTAGCCCAGGGACACTAATAAGCAATAATGGAGGTGAATTTAATTATAATATCTTACAACAAATACGTAAACAATACAGTATCAAAAAGGTCAACGTTTTAACCTATCACCCAGCATCCACTGGGTTAGCAGAGAGACAAAACAAAAAAGTATTAGATATACTATGTCACATTCTCCATGAAAATAATTGAGGCTGGGATGATTGGATTCCTAGAGTAGAAGTATCAATTAATGGATCTATAAATATGTCTGTAGGAGACACACCACATTTCATTATGTATGTATGTATCTATCTATTGCCAGACGCCCTAATCCTGTATGGAGTGGCCACAAACAAATCGCCTCCACGTGCCCCTGTCCCCCGCCATTTCACAGCCCTGCTCCCAACTCACACCCCCCTCTCTCATATACCTCTCCACTCTAACCCTCCATCTCATCCTCGGCCTCCCCCTCCCTCTCCCCCCCTCCACCTCACTCACATACACTTCCTCGTCAGTCTCTCACCCTCCATCCTCTCCACATGGCCAAAGCACCTCAGTGTGCTCCTCCTAACGCTTCCTATCACATCCACATCCACACCACAACGCTGTTTTACTATATATCCTCATTTGTCAGCCTGTTTTCCCATGTGACGTCACAGGCTCATCTTAAATAACTCATTTCCACTACTTTCACTCTTGATTTGTGTCTTTCCAACAACGTCCAAGCATCACTTCCATATGTTAGGGTTGGTATCACAATTCTGTCATGTTGTAACTTTTTTACTTCCATGCTCACTTCCCTGTTTCTTATCACTGCTTTCAAGGAACCAGAAACCTTTCTTCCTTGTTGTACCCTTGCAAGCACTTCACCCTCCAAACCTCCATCCTTACTCATCACACTCCCCGAGTACTTAAACGTACTCACATTTTCCATTTCCTCACCATCCAACCTCACTGTACATTTGCTGACTTCACCTCTCTCAAGGACCATCACTTTACTCTTCCCTCCATTCACTTTTAGATTCCGTTTCTTCCAAACTCTCCCAAACTCATACACCAAGCCTTGCAGCTCCCCTTCGTATTAGCTTAAGAACACAGTATCATCTGCAAATAACAGTACAGGGAGTTTCCAAACACTGCCTTCTCTCACTAGGGCCACTCCAACATCCACTGCCCTACCTTGTATCTCTTTTATTACCCCATCCATGTACAGATTGAACAACCATGAAGACATGACACATCCCTGTTTCAACCCAACCTTCAAAGAGAAAAATTCACTCAGTTCACCATCCACATGCTCTGCAGCCTTAGCACCATCATACATACTCTTCACAGCATTCAACAACTTCCCATCTAATCCATATATTCTTAATACTTTCCACAATCCTTGTCTATCCACCCTGTGATATGCTTTCTCTAAATCCATGAAGGCCGCATACAACTTCCTTCCCTTCTCTAGAAACTTTTCCACTAAAGATCTAAGAATGAATATCTGATCTACACAACATTTTCCCTTCCTAAAGCCTCCCTGTTCTTCTCCAATTAATTCCTCTGTTATTTCCCTAACTCTGTCGATAAGTATCCTACCATACACTTTTCCTATAACACCAAGAAGACAAATGCCCCTGTGATTACAACACATTTCTTTTTCCCCTTTTCCTTTGTTCAAGGGAATAATTATCTATGGGACAGATAAAAAATTACCATACGAAATTCTAGAAGGTGAAAATCTGCCCATATACAACTACGATGATTTCCCTAAACTCCGTTTACGTGAATTCCAGGACATACATAAAAAAGTGGAAACAAAATTATCAATGTCCAAGGAAGAAATGACGGAGGCATTTAATAAAAAGGCAAAAGAATCGCCTATCAGCTTAGAAGATATTGTCTATGGTATCGTTCATACGAGAGACAATAAATTGTCCCCGAAATCTGAAGGCCCATACAGAGTAATTAGCATAAAAGCAAACAAAGTTGTAATTTGGTCACTGTCAAGTGGCGAAGAGAAACAAGTTCATACTGACCATTTAAAACGAGTTTCAAGGGAATTATCCAATAATTATACGACCTCGAATGCCACCGAACATGCGAACATAACTCATGAAATCAACCAAGAAAACAACAATAATTACAAAAATAAATTAAGGTCGCATACCAAACAAACAAACATAGGTGCAACTGTTCCCAAAAAATCTACAGGACATCATTTACATGATTTAAATATCGATTTAAACTCCTTCTTTAAATGAAATAACAAGCAAGTTATTATTCTCCGTTAGTCAACCGTAACGCACATCATCACTATCATTGACCACACCATGACTATATTAGAACATTATTAGATTTCTTTTTCTTTTTCGGTAGGTAACGAAAAAGGTACTTATACCATGGATTCTCCTCTACATATAAAGAGGATATGTTCACTTAGACCCCAACACATAGTACGGGAAGGATGCCTCATAACTCAAGCGGCCACGACGTCAATCGTAAAAGATGTCATGAGTATTGAAATCAGTTTGGATTATTTATACGAATTACCCACTTATCTAGAGAACATTGCCAAACCCATGAGGGCCCTGGTCATGATAGAAGGCTATGTTTCACAAGCTCATAATACAAAGGAAATGGAAGAAATAGACAAGTTAACGAAATGGAAGATAGAACAGGCGAAGTGAACTATTCTCATCATGATCCAAGATCTCCCATCTCATGGAACGGAGGTATTGTGCGACAGAACATCACACGTTCTCGCCAAAAGCGCGGATTGTTTGACCTAGGTGGTGCAATTCTTGGAAACATCTTTGGATTGGCTACAGGGGAAGACCTTCAAGAAATAAACAACAAATTTAATAAAATAGCTCAGGTACTAACAGGATGTTAATTGAGATGGATGCAGTAAGGAAGAGATGGGCAGAGTATTTTGAAAGATTGTTAAATGTAGAAGAGGAAAGGGTGGCTGAGATTGTGGCGGATGGAAGGGTGCAAGGAATAAATGTGTTGGGAGAGTTGAATGATTCTTTGATCACGAAGGAGGAAGTGGAGAAGGCAGTAAAGGAGATGAAAACAGGGAAAGCTGCAGGTATGGATGGGTGTGCTGTGGAATGCCTGAAGGGTGGTGGAGTGACTATTGTTGACTGGTTAGTAAGATTGTTGAATGTGTGCTTTGAGAAAGGTATGGTGCCAATTGACTGGGCAAGTGCTTGTGTGGTCCCGTTGTATAAAGGCAAGGGTGATAAGTATGAATGTACTAGCTTCAGGGGTATAAGTCTGTTGAGTGTTGTAGGTAAGGTGTATGGTAGAGAGTTAATTATGAGAGTTAGAGAGGGTACAGAGGGAGTGATTGGTGATGAGCAGTGTGGCTTTAGGAGAGGGAGGGGATGTGTTGATCAGGTGTTTGCTGTGAGACAAGTGTGTGAAAAGTATTTAGCGAAAGGCAAGGATGTGTTTTGGGCATTTATGGATTTAGAGAAAGCGTATGATAGAATTGATAGGGAGGCTTTGTGGACTGTTTTAAGATTGTATGGACTTGATGGTAGGTTACTAAAAGGGGTGAAAAGTTTTTATGTAAATAGTAGAGCGTGTGTAAGAGTGGGAAATGCTGTGAGTGATTGGTTTCCTGTAAGAGTGGGGCTGCGCTAGGGATGTGTGATGTCACCTTGGTTGTTTAATATTTACATGGATGGTGTTGTAAGGGAGGTGAATGCAAGAGGTTTAGGTGGAGGTCTGGGTCTGGTGAATGTTGATGGTGGAGAGTGGAATCTGAAGCAGCTGCTGTTTGCAGATGATACTGTACTGGTGACTCATTCAGAGGAGAGATTGAGACAGTTGGTAGAGGAGTTTGGAAGGGTGTGTGAAAGGAGGAAATTGAAAGTAAATGAAAATCAGAGTAAAGTGAAGTGTACGAGGTTGATAGATGGTAGGGGGATGAATATAGTTTTGAATGGTGAGTTGCTTGAGGAGGTAGATTGTTTTAAATATCTAGGGTCACATGTTGCTGTGGATGGAAGAATAGATGCAGAAGTGAAGTTTAGAATAAATAAAGTAGGAAAGGTGCTGGGAGGAATGAAAAAAGTGTTTAAATGTCGTTCGCTTAGAATGGATGTATGAGGGTGTTGTGGTACTGACTGCGTTATTTGGGGCTGAAACATGGAATATGGGTGTAGCAGAGAGGAAAAGTTTGAATGTAATGGAGATGAGGTGTCTGAGGAGTATGTGTGGAATGACGCGTATGGATCGGGTGCGAAATGATGAAGTGCGAAGGAGAACTGGAGTTGTTCGGGAGAGGCTGGTAGAGTTGAGCAGAGGGTGTTGCGATGGTTTGGGCATATGGAGAGAATGGATAATGAGCGATTGGTGAAAAAGATAACTAGATCTGATGTGAGAGGTGTAAGGCTGAGAGGAAGACCACGAATAGGATGGATGGATAGTGTGAAGAGAGCGCTGGATGCGAGAGGGATGTCTGTTGAGCAAGGAAGAGTGGCTGTGCGTGACAGAAATAAATGGAGAGAAATTGTGAATGAATAAGTGATGACGCAGCCCTGAGGGGATATTCTCCCACATTTGGTCTGATCAGCTCGTCAGGTCAGGTGCGGGTAAGGGGATGGGTCTGTTATGATGTGGCAGGGGTAAACCAGTTCTGCTGTCGGGCCCTGCTGCGGATGTCACTGATTGCATTGCACAGTTGACTCTTGTGTGGTGTGGTCTGGTGTTGATCTGTCCGTTCTCCCCTTGGGGCTAAGATGCGAATGAATGTGTTTGAATGGATGAATAAATGGGGAGTGTGTCGTCCTGTCTCGGCTACCTCCCTTTCCTTGGGGGAAGCAGCCTAGGTATATATAAAAAAAAAATAATAACTAACATATCAAGACAAATTCGTCGCCGGACAAAACTCAGCAGTGAAGACAATCGTCTATCTATCTATCTATCTATAGCCCGACGCCCTAATCCCGCAAAGGGTGGCCGCAGACAAAACGCCTCCAAGTAGCTCAGTCACCCATCATTTGACTACCCTCCCCCCAACTGTATCCCCCCTCTCTCATATACCTCTCAATTCCATCCCTCTACCTCATCTTTGGTCTACCCATCCCTATCCTTCCCTCCACCTCACCTACATATACCGTCTTAGTCAGTCTTTCATTCTCCATTCTCTCCACATGTACAAACCACCCCAGTGTATTTCTCTTTATCTTCTCAACCACATCCACATCCTCCTCACAACGTTCCTTCACTTCTTCATTTGTCAACCTGTCCCTCCATGTCACTTCACATGCTCCTCTCAAGTAACTCATTTCCACTGCACTCACTCTTGACTTGTTTCCCCCTTGCAAGGTCCACGCCTCGCTTCCATATGTCAGGGTAGGGATCACACTACTATCATGCAATGACTTCTTAACTTCCATACTCACCTCCCTATTTCTCATCACTGCTTACAGTGAACCAACAACCTTCCTCCCCTGATGTACCTTTCACGCACTTCATCCCCCAACGTTCCATCCTTACTCATCACACTACCCAAGTACTTGAATGCACTCACATTCTCCATATCCTTACCATCCAACCTTACTGTACATTCTGTGACTTCATTCCTCTCAAACACCATACCTTTACTCTTGTTTACATTAACTTTCAGATTCCTCTACCTACACACTGTCCCAAATTCATTCACCAAACCCTGCAACTCCCACTCATCTTCATTCAACAATACTGTATCATCAGCAAATAGCAACACCGCAATCTTCCAAATCTAACTCTCATTCATTAGAGCCACCCCCACATCCACTGCCCTACCTTGCACCTCTTTTACAACCCCGTCCATGAATATATTAAACAGCCATGAAGATATCACACAACCCTATTTCAGCCCCATATTGAGATCAAAGAACTCACTCAACCCACCATCCACTAGCACCGTAGCCCTAGCCCCTTCGTACATACTCTTCACAGCACTCAACAATTTCCCCTCCACTCCATATATTCTTAATACCTTGCTCATACCTTGCCTATCTATTTTGTCTTAAGCTTTCTCCAAGTCCATGAAGGGAGCATACACTTTCTTTCCCTTCTCTAGATACTTCTCCACTAAACATCATAGAACAAATATCTGATCTACACACCCTTTTCCCTTCCTAAATCCCCCTTGTTCTTCTCCAAATAGCTCCTCTGTCATATGCCTAACCCTATCAATGAGTAATCTACCATGTATTTTTCCAGTCACACTAAGAAGGCAAATTCCTCTATGGTTACCACATTCTTCTCTCTCCCCTTTTCCTTTGTATAAAGGGACAATTATACCTGATTTCCAGTCCTCCGGAACCCTTCCAGAAAAATCTAAAAAAGGCAGAAAACACTGCTTACCAGAGTGTAGACAAAATAAGTGCCATGGAAGGGAACTTAACACTTTTCCAACACATCTCCATCATCATGGAACATATTGACACACTTATACTCCACCTAGATAACACCAGAGTTCGTTATAGGGCACTTATGCACGCAATTGCAAATGCTTGTAATGGGAGGATCACAATTGACCTACTTCCAGTTCATGAGCTACGTCAGATAATTAGGCAGGGCATACATAAACATTGTTTGAAGCCTTTGTTTAGTGGTAGATTTCATATTATATTATCTATATCTAGAAGCAACACTAACACCATCATCATTAGTAGCTCATGTACCATTCATAGCTGACGACCTATTCACAGGATACCAAATACACCACTTCCTGTCTTAGAATAATAACATTTTGGTCATTATCAATATCGACACAGACACCGAACTCATCATGGTCTCCATGAGACGGAACACTGTCACTTTCGCCAGTGAATCAACGATTGAACGAAAGTGCCGTACATCCTTACTTGCTGTTCACCTTTGTCCTGCATACATTTTCACGTTTCACCCTACTGGAACAGTCCCTTGTGAAATGGCTATCATAAGAAATCACGACATTCATAATCACTGCAACTTCACTTTTGCTCCAGATAAGCTTATATACCATCAACGCATCGAACACTCACAGTTTTTTTTATTTCACTCATAACACATCAGTTTACATAATCTGTTCAGATATACCACCGTCTCATACTTCAGCATCAGGATTATACATAGCACCAGACTACTGTGTGGTACTTACACCATCCATGTCCACTTTATCCACCATCAATCACTACGCCATTCTCAATCATACACACAAATATTTCCACCCACTACCTAATATGGACTTAAACATGAGCACAAGTATTAAGCTGACTTCACCTAAGTTTGAAACTATGCAACTGATCAATGAAACAATGAAGCCCTGGGAAGATTTGAGTTTGAGTATGGTCAACCCATATTAAGTGTATAGCCCAGCACCTACTGTCTTTATAATCTTCTCTATTGTATTTGCATTAGTGCTGTTCGCAATGCACAGAATGCATGCAAGAACTGCAAACTTGGAGTCAGTATTTAGTGGGGATAGAGTAAATAATCAAGTAAAACCCCCTGAATGAAGTGTACATATTTTGTATATAGTATTAATTTTTAAAAAAATGGAAAGACTCATGTTACAGAAGTATACCAGTATCATTATATAAAATAATAATAGCTCTTACTATAATCTTATCTTTGAACTATTTTTTCCGTATATGCATATGTCTGTTATGTATACACATTATACAATATGTCTTACAATATTCTATAATCATTTTAACTAAAGTGCAATTGTTCAATTATGTATACAACTTGTTTAAAATATATTATGTTTCTATAATATTACTGGGTCATTGCAATATTAACATGAATATTATATCTATGCAATATTATAATCACTGTTATGTATTGATAGATTAGCATATGTCAGTGATAATTGCTGTCAGAGGATCGCCAGCCGGTGTGACCGAGCGATGTCAGGACTCCATATTATAATAATACAACTCATAGCATGATGGATAGATTGCTAGATAGATAGATAGTGGATAGGAGCACCAGCCAAGGTGTGGGAATGGGAAATGTGTCAGTGAGAGTTGACCAAAGGAAATGTGTCTGCATATCTGTAAGGCATGCCAGAGGGCACTGGAAGCGCTACATACACACAGACACATGCAAGCTTCTAGAAACCTTACACGTGACACGAGCCCTCCTAGATAAGAATGCAGGGATTAGAGAGTCAGAAAGAGGCTAGCCACAGAATCGAAAGGATGTGGAGAGAGGAAATAAGAAGAGGGGTCCAACGAGACTTACCTAGTAAATTACGTTCCTGTGTAATACATATACTGCTCAACTTAAACTTTTCATTTAAGATAAAAAAATCAAGATCAACTCCCTGTATCCATCTTTAACTTCTACCTTCGACTACACGATAACTAGAACCAAATCTCAAGATTAACATATTACAAGCTCAAGATTCACAATGCCTCAGGGGCACAAGATCATCAGCCTTCAAGCCTGTCCCTCTGGCGGTATGGATTACAAAGCTACAGTGGTTCGGAGCCGCATAGACCAACGATTACAATAGATTAATGTCTTTATAAGTAATGTTAATGAGAAAAATTGAGTAATAACAATAGTAATCTACAGCTGGTAACCACAGTCGTTGGGCGTATTTTGGGCCAACAGATTGTATGATAGGGGCCAGTGTTGATCTTCACATTCGATTCCAAATGGTGAACTGTATTAAGGAAGTTGGTTTTGATCTTCACAATATAATTCTCAAATGGATGGAGGTGAAATTAGAAAAAAGTCTTTTTCTTCTTCTTCTTTGTCGTCGTCGTCGTCGTAGTAGTAGTAGTAGTAGTAGTGGTGATGGTGGTGTTGATGGTGGTAGTAGCAGCAGTAGTATAAGTAGCAATAGTAGTAGTAGTAATTGTGGTGCGGGTGGTGTGGTGGTGGTGGTAGTAGTACTAATAGTTGGAGTAGCAGCAGCAGCAGTATATTATTTTCTTATTTGTTGTTTTTTGGTAGTAGTAGTAGTATAGTAGTAACTGTAGTAGTAGTAGTAGTAGTAGTAGCAGTAGTAGTAGTGGTGGTGGTAGTAGTAGTAGTAGTAGTAGTAGTAGTAGTAGTAGTAGTGGTAGTAGTAGCAACAGCAGTAGCAGTAGTAGTAGCACTAGCAGTAGTAGTAACAGTAGTGGTGGTGGTGTGGTGGTGGTAGTAGTAGTAGTAGCAGCAGCAGCAGTATATATTTGTTGTTCTTTTTGTTGTTGTTGTGACCCCAGGCTCATCTAGACGTGAATCTGGTGTAATTTTCTTGTCTTAATTTTACCATCTTGGAGAAGGCATAGTTATATTGTTGATTAAAACGTATATGGGAACTGAAATTAACAAATATAGATTGTGTGTGTGTGTGTGTGTGTGTGTGTGTGTGTGTGTGTGTGTGTTTTATGCTAGTTGATCTGATACTAGACAAATCCTTAAGTTACAGACAAGAAAATAATTATATCTGGGTCATGTCCCCTTCATACCATCAGATGAGGTAAGATTAATCTATATATCTATCTGCCAATCCATCTATCTATAGCGAGACGTCTTAATCCCCTGAGGGGTGACCACAAAAAAATCGTCTCCCAGTTGCCCTGCCCTCTGCATTTTGCTGCCCGCTTTCCAATTGACACCACACTCTCTCATCATCCGTCCATTTCATTCTTGTTCTCCCTATCCCCCTTTCCCCTTCCACCTCATTCACTTACACTCTCCTTCTCAGTCTCTCATTCTTCATCCTCTCCACATGGCCACATAAGGTAAGGTACAACATAACAACATACTAAAGCACTAAACTATTACGTAGCTTACTTTCATCATCACACCCAGTGGACTGAATTATGCTGTTGATTTGCAGTTTTCCTCTAGTCCATCATCCTACCCCTCGTGGGACAGTAATGGGACTAAGAGGCTTTTTTTTTTTTTTTTTACGGTTGAATGCGTGCAACACTGGGAAGTTGCCCCTCTCCAGCACAAATATGTAAATGAATGTGTGGCTAAGCATGCCTTGGAAACTGAGGAAATGAAAAAAAAATAAATGAAGGATGGAAAACATTAATTTGTGGAGGACTGTATAACTCTGGATATAACCACGCACACATAAATTAAACAGCGCTTGCGCCGTTGATACAATATGAACGTGTACCAAACAATTCACGCACTATTTAGTCTCCTGCACTGTGTTGGTAAATCTGCCATCACATTATCTCTGAAATGCCAGGGAGTCTATGAAGGGTATTATGGTATTTATGGACATCACACTGAATCGATCTTTGTTGAATAATGTGATTACTTAAGTAACAAACAGCATTACATGAACTGCAGTCGAAGATAGGATGTATGCTTTGCCCATGATACTTGACAATTAGGGATTCAACTAGACAACATACCACAATGTTACTTGGTAAATGTCACACCAGGTTCCTTGACTGATATGCACAAAGAGTCTCTCTCTCTCTCTCTCTCTCTCTCTCTCTCTCTCTCTCTCCTACGACTTATATCCTTTGTCTTTACAGTGCCTTTGTGTTGATGGAATCGGGTTTATTTAGTAAGTGGATGAAGTACTCCCTGGCCAACACTACCGCCTGTGTCAATCCACCCATGGTCATCACCGTCACTACTGTCCTCTCACTCTCCAACCTCTGGGTAATTATAAGACTGTGTGTAGTCTGTCAAGCACTGCATATCTATATCTATCTTTCTATCTGTATCAAATACCAGTTGTCTGTTTCCGTAAAGGGTGGGTACTAACAAATCGCCTCCAGGTCATCCAGTCCTCTGTCTGCCTTCCCTCCAAATCATACTCAGTCACTCACCAACCTCTGGGTGACTGTGGATTTCGGTCGGAATTCACGAATATGCTTTTGAACAACTTTCTCTCTCTCTCTCTCTCTCTCTCTCTCTCTCTCTCTCTCTCTCTCTCTCTCTCTCTCTCTCCCTACTTTGATTTTTTACTGGGAAGAAGTACAATTGACATGGGAAGTTTCTGAACCTCTCTTTTGTTTTTCTCTCTGCAAATAATGATGATGATAATAATAATAATAATAATAATGATAATGATAATAATAATAATAGTAATAATTCTACTAGTTCTACTACTACTACGACTAATGATAATAATAATCAATAATAATAATAATAATAATAATAACAATAATAATAATAATAAAGCAAATGAAACACCGAGATCTCAGGCCCGAAGCTGTCAGTGCAAAGCATCGCTTGGTATGCCTCCGCCAATCCTTGCGCATGGACTCTCCTTAAATCCTTCATGACAAGCTTCACTGTGGGTTGAAATGAGACTAAAGAGAAACTAAGTCGACCCTATATGCCCTTGACCTTGGCTATTGGTCCTTGCTGACCTAATCAGTTCATCATCCCTTCGTAACGTATCACTGAAAAGTGTGTGATCTATATCCATTGAGGATTTCAGGATATATTACGCCCACACCCATATGATCTTGACCCTTGACCCCTTGACGTTGCTGACCTTGTCAGTTCATCGCTCCTTTCTACTTTATCGCTGAAAAAAAATTGCCTGAAATCCGTTTAAGAGTTAAGGAGGTATCGCATCGACAATGATACACTAAGTTGACCTCATGTGAACTTGACCTTTGCCCCCTTGACCTAGCTCTCCTAATCAGTTCATCATCACCTCATAGTGCATCACTGACAAGTTTGGTGGAAATATGTCATGGATTCAGGACATATCATGGCCACATTAATGTTATGGTCGGATGACCGTAAGGATAAACTTAACTGATCCTGTATTACTTTGACTCTTGATCCCTTGACCTTGCTGAGCTAATCAGTTCATCGTCTGTATCAGTGACAAGAGTTTGGTTGCAATCCGCTGAGGGTTTTAGAAGATATCACACCCACAAGCTGAACTAAGTAGACCCTGTGTGAACTTGATCTTTGACCCCTTGACCTAGCTGAACTAACCAGCATATTGTCTCATAATTCATCGCTGCCAAGAGTTTGGTGGAAATCTATCAATGGCTTCAGGAAATATTGGGTCCAGAAAAGTGTTATGGACAGACACATGCATGCATGTACCAGCACACGCATGCATGGGTAGACCATTCACTTAATGCCTCCTCCACCATAGGTGGGCAGAAACATAATAATATATAATAAACAGAACTATACTACTATCACAACTACTACTACTACTGTCCAGATGTGGGCACCACAAATGAAAATTCAATTCAGCAACACCAATCCGCAAAATAAGAAATAAAAAATGCATTCTGCAACCGCAAATTCGCAAAATTCTTGCAATGTGCATTTCCGCAAGTGCAAAATAGCAAACGCAAACTTCAATACCATGCATCAGCCTCATCTTAGTTTGGATAACCATTCGAGGATTATATTAAGTTTAGGATGATATTTTTCATAATAAAGGGATTAAAAATCATCTCCTGTTACTCAGGTACTGCAATTATATCTTTATTTACTCTTCTTACTAACAGTACGTGACTATGAAGTTTGGAAATTGTTTAAAGTAATGAATGGGATATATAAAATTAGAGTTATAGTAAAATTAAAATATTTCAGTTATTATATTTAGACTATTGGACTGTTTTTACTAAAACACAAGGGTTAATCCTTCACTATCGTATATAATTGAACTAAATTACTACATTTCACAGCTCGCACTTGACAAGTTGACACACCAGTCCACTCTATTCCTCCTCAGTCCCCACTCCTTACAGTCAGACTTCTCCAACAACTAAAACAACTCCAGTGTATAGTATCTATCTATCTATCTATCTATTTATCTGTCTATCTATATTGATACCGCATGAGGGTTCGGTTGTTTGGTAAGAAAAATGGTAAAATTGTGTTCAGTTTCATTTCGTATGTTTCTTGTTTAATCTGTTATTTATCTACCTAATGATTTTTGTTGAGATTGAAATACTGGCACTGGCAATGCTATAAATCTGGCAATTTGAAATTTAGAATAAAGGTCATATTCTAGGTGGACTGGGGGGCTTCGTAGTACATCTTTGCAATGTTCACATTGTTATTGGCTTCTATGCTAAACAAGTCTTTATAGTATCGATGTAGTTTACATCACTAGCATATATTATTGCATCTATGAATCTGGAAAATAAACTGATCTTGAATTAAGCTTTATATTTTTCTTCATTTATTGGGGGAAAAACATCTTTTCTAGCTTTTATCCTTAGATTCTTATTTCTTACCCTCCCCCAAACACGCACAAACAGTATATCATTAAGATAATGTAGTGAGTAACCCTCCAGTGCAAAGCAGAATATGTCTTGCTAGGATGATTTTATGTCTTATTATTTAATCACGAGTACGAACGTTGCCTCCTTTTGGCTTATACACATTTTCATTCCTTTCCAGGGAGCTTGGTATGATGCCATTGAATATCAAAAAGAAATTAATCTGATACTCAGCCGTTCTCTCTCTCTCTCTCTCTCTCTCTCTCTCTCTCTCTCTCTCTCTCTCTTTCTCTGTCACTTTTTAATGAATCGAATAATTGTCATACAAAATGTACGATAATAAAGACTGCTACATATACTATTGGCAACATAAGAACCTGGTACAGTATAAGAGTGTGGCATGGGCCAGGCAGTTGGTACGCCTGCAGCCCGTGACGTATTCACACATTTCTTGTGTCAAGGAGGATGAAAGAATGGGTTGCCAATCACTGTTTAAGTAGCTACGAATCAATTATTAGATGACTCTAGTAAGAATAACCATCGGTATGAGTGTTTTTCATTATTGTCATAGCTCATTTCGTTGATAGCTAAAAATCAACTGCAATGATAACCAAATGATATAAAGATATTTTCGTTTCACAGACTGATCTAGCCGGTGCTCACACACCTTAAAATTGCTCTTGTCTATCCTTGCCAGATGGTGAAGCACACTCTTCAGTGATTTATTTGATACAAAAATCAAATTGTTTTCATAAACTGTATACTGGCATTTCTGTTTGTAAAATTAATAAATCATACGAAGATATGGTTACTGGCTTCTAGTGTCTTCATAAAACATAATCCTCTCTTCCCAGTCTGCCAACTCAGTCATTGCTGGAAACTCACTCCTATCTTCTCCCACTCACTCCCTCGAACCCCCTACCTCCCTCACTCTCCCCTTCCCTCTTTAAACGGCCAGTTCCTCCCCCCCCCCATTTCCTTTTGACTAACGGAGATGGAGGTCATAGAGTCTAACTTCCCTATTTCTTAAACTCACAGTGGTTATCTGCCTAGATGACCCTCCTGTGATCGATTAGTCATTCTTATTGACAGTCCCTCTCTCTCTCTCTCTCTCTCTCTCTCTCTCTCTCTCTCTCTCTCTCTCTCTCTCTCTCTCTCTCTCTCTCGGGCCACCTTACATAAGATTTCTTACCCGAACTGTGTGTCGCGAGTTCGTAGTCCCACAGGACGCACTTGGGGCGGGCGAGGATAGTGTGGAAGCCACTAACCTCCAAGTCACTGTCTCTTTGATATGTATTAGCTTATGTGTATAATAGGATAAATATAATACACTGGATGTGATGAGATTTCAGCCTAAGTTTTTACTGATATGGTTAAATGAATGGAAAAAAAAAAAGACCTTGTTTCCATTAGGAGAGGTTCATGTCGTACTGGTGTATTAGAATGACCTATATATTCATTCTGCAGTAATTATAACATATTGGTTATGATAACAGTTCAATCATATATTTCATTCACAAGATGACTCAAATGTGCAACAGCATAAATGTAAAAACAACGTATATTGGTAATGCTGTTTTATCAGATCGATCTAGACTGCGCTTGACTCTTGCTTGTCGACTCTTGCTTGTCGCAATCTGTTGCACCTGTGTACCACTGAAAAGAGGCTAACCATCTACACACGGTAAAGAGAACCTCCCACTTACGCTCCACATCTCCGTGACTCATTTCTGCGTGGCACAATTTCCAAAAGAGGCATGTCCAGTGCACCACAGTTGACATGGGACTGGTATCTCGGTAGTCAAGAACGGAAGTTGGAGATTTAGCCTTCATTTTCGCGCTGGGGATCGAATCATCTCGAGAGCTGAAGTTTTCAGCTGTATAAAAAGAAACCACCATAGGTGTCGTTTATATGTTCATGATTATGATAAACAGTCTATTGTTCTATACGTCTGGATTAAGATGATCCTGTTGAACACAGACAAAGGCATACTGGCTAATCCTGTCTCCAGGCCAAACGGGCAATTATCATCAACAGCAGCAGGAGCAAGCTATAGCGGACTGCTGCAAGCAAAAGAGCTCTCCTAACTGTAACCTTCTGATTTGTGTGTGTGTGTGTGTGTGTGTGTGTGTGTGTGTGTGTGTGTGTGTGTGTGTGTGTGTGTGTGTGTGTGTGTGTGTGTGTCACTTGGAACATAGTGTGAAGAGCCCCTTCCCTGAGGCCCAGCAGTCTTTCTGTAAACCATTCACTTCACTGTGGAGTAGACTGTAGTACCAGTCGAGCAGGGCAGTACTCCCAAGGTGGATGGAAAGCTGATGACAGGGAGAGCTGGAGCTCCAGTTTCATCAGCCCTCGGGACTAGCTCCTGACCATCCCCTTTTGCTGAACATTTTCAGTGTCTCAGTAACACAGAGAGTAGGCCAGCATGCTCTCCAATACAAGTTTCTCTAACTATCAACACCAAACTACATGCACAGTACACACTAAACTTCCTTTTCAAAATTAGAAAAGGAAAACTGGAACAATTAATTTGGCCTCGGAGTCCCCAGGGGGGGGCATAAATTCTCCCAC
This sequence comes from Coenobita brevimanus, assembly GCF_032717465.1. Lineage (NCBI taxonomy): Eukaryota > Metazoa > Arthropoda > Malacostraca > Decapoda > Coenobitidae > Coenobita > Coenobita brevimanus. The sequence continues at coordinate 42,350,556 of NC_136999.1, read as the reverse complement.
TATCCTCCCCTCTCCCGGTGGCGACTCTGAGAGATGCCTGGAACCACTGTCTGACTCACTTTTTCTTCGTTTCTGCAACATTCAGGGCCGTTCCTCTAACTTTCTCTCTGTCGAACATCATATCTCCTCCTCTAAACCTCGCCTTCTCTTCCTGTCTGAGACTCAGCTGTCTGAGGCAACTGACAGCAAACCCTTTTCTGTTTCCTCCTACTTTCTCTGTACTCATTTCAAAGCCAAAGGTGGCTATTGCATATATGTATGCAACGATTTATGTTGCTCTCGTGTTCCTGAACTTGATTCTTCTGAAATCTATACTCTCTGGCTTCGGCTTTCTTGTCATTCTCTGACTAAATATATCTGTGCTGTTTACTTATCTCCTAGTTCAAATGACAATGAAAAATTCTTCGACTATCTTACTTCGACAATGGAACACATCCTATCCATTTCTCCTTTCTCTGAAATCTCCAATTTAGATTTCAATGTTCACCACCACCTTTGGCTCTCCTCTCCTTTCACTGATCCACTTCGTGAACAAGCCTTAATGACCTAGAGCAGCTTGTAAAGCACTCTACCTGTATCTCTGACTGCATTGGAGAGAGCTCTAACAAACTTGACATCTTTCTTACAACTGATCATTCTGCTAACACTGTTAATCTTTCTTCTCCATTAGGCTCCCCCGATCACAACCTAATTACTTTGACCTGTCCTATTCCTCCAGTACGGCCTGTGGACCCTCCAAAGAAATGTCGACTGTGGCACTTTGGAGCTGCAGATTGGGAGGCCCACAGGCAGTACTTCTTTGATTTTCCCTGGAATGCTTATTGCTTCTATGGGCGGGAGCCATATGAGTGTGCACTGCACATTACAGAGGTTATTCTCTCGGGCATGGAAGCATACACTCCCCTCTCTATTTGTTTGACTAACGCAAGAAAGCCTTGGCTTAATCACGCTTATTCTAATGCTGTCCGCAACAAGGAAAGGGCCTATAAAAGGTACCGGAACCAACCCACCCCTGCATCACAGCTTGCTCATGTTTCTGCCCGGAATCGTGCTAAGTCTGTTCTTCTCTCTGCTAAAATTAATTTCATCTGTACTTAATGCTCTCAACTCTCGAGCTGGAATTCTTCCCGCTCCTTCTGGCACCTTGCCAAAAACCTTTCTAACAACTTTACCTCATCATCCTTCCCTCCTCTTTTCTTCTCTGATACCTCTGTAGCTATTTCTTCTACTGATAATGCAGATCTCTTCGCTCAGACTTTCTCCTCCAAATCCACCTTAGATGATTCCAGTGCTGTTCCTCCATCACTTCCCCCCTCTGAGTTCCTCATGGCTGACATTAAAATTTCTTCAGCTGATGTATTTTCTGCTATCACTGGCCTTAATACTAAGAAGGCATATGGTCCTGATGGAGTACCTCCCGTTGTTCTCAAGAACTGTGCATCTGTGCTTACACCCTGCCTAGGTAAACTCTCTCGCCTTTGTCAACTTGTATCTTTACTTCTTGCTGGAAGTTTGCTCTCATTCAGCCAGTCCCAAAGAAGGGTGACCATTCCCAACCCTCTAACTATCGTCCAGTTGCTTTAACATCCTGTGTTTCAAAAGTTTTCGAGTAAATTCTTAACAGAAAAATTTTAAAGCGTCTTTCCTATCACTACCTTCTTTCTGATCACCAGTATGGGTTTCATCAGGGATGGTAAACTGGTGATCTTCTCACCTACCTTTCAGACTCTTGGTCATCCTCCTTTCGGGACTTTGTCTAAAGCTTTGCCATCGCACTTGACATCTCAAAGGCTTTCGATCGAGTCTGGCATAAATCTTTAATTTCCAAACTACCCTCTTATGGTTTCTATCCTTCTATCTGTGCCTTCATCTATAGCTTCCTTTCTGGTCGTTCTGTAGCCTCTGTTGTAGACGGCCATCGTTCTTCTCCTAGATTTATCAACAGTGGTGTTCCTCAGGGCTCTGTCCTATCAACGACTCTCTTCCTTTTATTCATCAATGACTCTTCTAAGCTGTACATCTAACCCTATCCACTTGTACGCTGATAATTCCACCCTTCACCTTTCCATTCGTTTCCCGCAAAGTCCATCTCAGCAGTTACTTCAACAAACAGGGGATAAGGCTATGGCAAACTTAATGCCTGACTTGGTTTGTATCTTTGACTGGGGTAAAAATAATCTTGTTGTTTTTAATGCATCATAAATTCAGTTTTTACACCTATCAACCCAACAAATTCTTCCACAGGAGTACCCACTAATGTTTAATAATATCCAGCTCAATCCTGCATCATCCTTGAACATGCTTGGGGTTTCATTCCCTCGGGACTTATCTTGCAAAGATCATATTGCATCTCTTGCAAAATCTGTTTCCAAGTGTTTAGGTGTGCTAAGCCGACTCTGTACCTTCTTTACCCCTGCACAGTTGTTGACTTTATACACTAGTTTTATTTGCCCCTGTTTAGAGTACAACTCTTATGTGTGGGAAGGTTCTCCACATGCAGCTCTTCTCCATAGGGTGGAGTCAAAGGCTTTTCGTCTCATCAACTTTCCTTCTCTTACTGGCTCCCTTTAACCTCTGTCTCTTTGCAGCACCGTTGCATCTTTATGTCATTTGTATCACTACTTCATTAGTCGCTGCTTCTCTGAACTGTTTGCTTGCATCCCTCCACCTCTGCAACGGGCGCATAGCACCCATTTAGCAACAAACTCTCATCCCTGTTCTGTCCAACTTTCTAATACAAGAGTTAACCGTTACTGCCAGTCCTTCAATTATGCAACAGGTCAGCTCTGGAACTGTCTCCCTCTGTCTGTATTTCCTACTTCCCATGATCTCCAGTCATTCAAACACAGTGTTTCCAGGCATCACGAATTGAACTCGTCTTGAATTTGGCTCTCTTTTGTATTGTTTTTGTTTTTTCTTGGAAGGAACGGTTTGCGGGCCCCTGTCCTTTGGTTCCTTCTTTCCTGCATAAAAAAATATGACACCATTTCGGCACTAACACCCACCATCCATTATAGGATGTTTCGTTCTGGAGTATTAGTATTAGTTCGGGTGTTTTGTTAGATGCCAGCTGGTCTTATGGTAAATAATTTAAGTCTGTTTTTAACGAAATTCATACTCATATACTGCTCCCTGCCTCAACCAAGATACAAACCTGCGTCCAATGGAACAACAGACCTATAGAGTTTCCCACCGCCTCTCCCACTCAGTCCTAGGAAACAAATGATACTCATTTCCCTACCAAGTTCTCTAATCTCTTCCTATCATTTCATTTGCAGGTTTCAACACCGACCTTTCATTTGCTTTCTTCTTGGGGGGTGGGGGGAAGTTCGACATCAACCTTATAATTTTGATGATTTTATCGCCCACTATTTGTGTTAATTCCATCCCATCATTAAAACTGATTAGTAGTAGAATAAATTTATCTAGGCTACGTATAACCACATGACATCGTACCAACAGTATATGAGGAAATCTATTTTTTATCAAAAGACGTATAAATTCTGCTGATCTTCCCAATATGTCTGTTAATACTGTTTAACATTCGTACACCGTAGATGGATAACAGTTTTCCTGCGCCAGTGCCTTTTATTGATATTCACCCTCTCCTTCACTAGTACAGATATGTTGTTAAAGTATCTGCATAGATAAGGTGTGATTTATGACAATACTTGAACCTAAAAAATATACTTCACATGCAGCCTGACTGCATATGAACATCATGACCGTATACCAGAAACAGTAATTATGACAGCTATCTGACTAGGTAAATTCAGTGCTTTCTAAGTCTGCTGTAGACAACTTGTTTACGAATATACAGTAGCATATACTGTAGCTATAATCCATTACCGGTATGTGTCTAATATTTAGTCCACGAATCATTTGCAACAATCTCGGCCTGCTGTGATGTTCGTTCCCCTTCTTCCCATGTGTATACCATGTTGTCCCACAGGTTTTCTATGGGGCTCATACCACAACCCCGATTCGTCAAGTCCAGTAGTTCCAGGTTGGGGTGTTCGTCAGACCATCTCTGGGAGATGTGGGATGTGTGCACAGGGCACTTTTCAGGGGCAAATAATATCCTCCTGGGAAAAGGGTAGTCCTACTCAAGAAGAGAAGGAAGAAATTCCTCTTCAGAAATTTCAAGATAGTTGTAAAGAGTCCATCAATGGGAGAGACAACCCACCCCATGGAGTCATGCCATACCCACACATTTTACAAGACATGCCCACTACTTGTTTTGTAAAAGATGTTTTGACCGTTGTATCTGTTATTGGGAAAATAGGGCAAATGATATTTGGTGTGTTGTCACATCCGTGCGTGTTATGCAAGAGGGCATCTGCGTAGTTAATTTTTGCCTGTCTGTCAGTATTTCCGTTTGTGGCAATATTATGGATATCCTATTGAACAAAATATTACATTGTTGAATTATGGCCGAACAAGATCATATCTTAGGTGCATGGTCATTTAACTTTTTTTTTTTTTTTTAACCAGATATAGAGCAAATGTGGTTATAAAGTTGAGGATGAGCATGGGATGAAGTGAATAATATTTCAGAACCGTTGGAAAGAGGTAATGGCTATAATTCGATCCTTTGGCTCAGATAGGTATTCGGTTTGGACAGAGCCTGGGAGGAAGAAGTCATTGTATTTCGAGGACAACAGTTTAGGTAAAGTATCAATAATAAGGTCAGCCAAGACATCTCTAATCAAAATCGTACCAATATTCGTCGACTGGCTGAGGTTCCATACATACAGTAACTGGATTTTACGATACTCAGTCAAAGGTAAAGGTTACAGGATATGTTCAAAAGCTACAACCATAGACAACTTGTGTGGCACGGATGTTGCACTCTGAACACTCCTTACTGTTTACTTTGAAACAACTTTGCATCAATATGGAATATGTTCTGATTTACACAACAGGCTTAAATATGCCATATTTGATACCTAAGTCGAATACACTCATTATATTTGCTTGTATATAATCAGGCATGTGTGATGCCTTTTGCAATATTAAACCTGCTGCTCTTCTCCTTTAGCAGTGTATCTTCCTGCATGTTGTTGACGAGAATGATTTTTGTCGGTAAATATAACACGAGCCCAGTAAATTAGATTTTCCTGCACATGGTTCTCTGCTAATCTACATCTGCCCTCACAATGCCTAGGTGTTAGCTACAGTTTTTTGTCCGGTGTCCTGTGGTGAATACACTCGACAACTCGCACAGTCTGAGCAGTCACATTAAGCTGTAGTTGTTTTGGTATGGCCGCAGCGTTGGTAAAACGATATTTTTTTGCAGCCTCTCGTATCATATCATATGTGGCTGTAGTCTTCCATGGTGCTTATTCCCCAGGTTTGTTGTTCAGGTATCCACTTCATACCCAAAGCGTCAGCCATCATGAAACTGATGTCTTTGATATTCCTACTGTGTTGCCGTGTTGCCAATCTCCCTAATAGACTTTCCACTTTCTCGATTGCCATCAGGACGAGAGTATCTTCCTGTCGGATCATAATTTTGTGATAAATATTGGCAACGCCCTAAAACTGTAATACAATCAACTTCAAACGATCATTAACCATAAAAAAGAATACCCATCAATGAGACCGACGTAGAAATTAGTGGCTTCCCTGTTATCCCCGCCTTCCCTTGGAGTGCCTTGTGGTACTAAGGGCTGCTAACACACAGCTTGGATAAGATCCTATCTGTCAATAGGAATGGCTTAATGACAGCACTGGGGTTATTATGGCAGATAACCACTAGTAGGTTTAAGATGTAAGGAGAGTAGATTCTGCATTCTTACTCCCTGAGCCAGGTGGTGAGGGGTAGAGGAAGTGGCTGTTTAGAGGGGTAAGGGGAGAGTGAGAGAGGTAGAGGGGTCGAGGGAGGGAGTGGGGGAAGAAGATGGGCGTGAGTTTCCAGCAATAAAAGAGTTGGCAGAATGGGAAGAGAGGATATGTTTTATGAAGACACTAGAAGCCAGTAACCATATCCTCGCATGATTTATTAATTTCACAAACAGAAAATGCCAGTATATAGTTAATGGAAACAGTTTGGTTTTTGTATCAAATAAATCGTTGATGAACAGTGTGCTCCACCATCTGGCAAGGCTAGACAGGAGCAATTTTAAGGAATGTGAGCACCGGCTAGATCAGTCTATGAAACTGATATCTCATTTAGTTATCATTGCAGATGAAGTTCATCTATCAACGAACTGAACTATGACAATAATGAATAACACTCATACCTATAGTTATTTTTACTAGTCTTCTAATATATGATCTTTAGCTATGTATAAGTTTTAAACCGTGATTGGCTACCCATTCATTCATCCTCCGAGACACAACAAATGTGTGAATACGTCACAGCATGCATGCGTACCAACTGCCTGATCCAAACCACACTCATACTGTACCAGGTTCATCTGTTGTCAATAATACATCATACCGAAGGTGAATTAATCGTACGTATACAATATTTATTGTACATATGGCAAGTGTGGGAGTGGCAGGCGTCGCCAGTAAGCCAGACTCACCCTGACTCCACCTGCCAGTCTAGGCAACGTAGATGTTCGTGGGGAGGTTTGCGTTTCCGGAAATGCTTCCGCAAGCACAAAACCTCGAATTTGCTTAGAATTTGTCGCAAACGCAAATCCGCAAACGAAATCACACTTCAGTAGTTGCGGAATTTGCAGTTTGCGGAAGTGATCTTGGAAGTGCCCAGCTCTGCTGCTAACGTTCATTAACTTGACCCAGACTTTCGTCCTTTTGCAGCTTATTTCCCGTGGCACAGTGGTTGAATATGTCAATACGAGGGCTCTGCATCTCTTCCACAGCACTTCTTCATGACTAGCACCATATTCTAGTATTAATCTTTAGTTATTGCCCAGCATTCAAGATGGAGAGATGGCAGTTTTATGCCAAGTTAAAATGAACAGATTATAATATGATAAAGGTTTTAGAAAGAGGCATAGACTGCGCATTCTATGGAAAGAACTGCAATAGCAGGCGATTAAGTACCATGTTGCCTCCCACCCTCTCCCAACGCTCGCTCAATTGCTCTGCACTGTTCCCTGTTTTTCTTTCCATCTTTTTGTTTCCTTTTCATTAATTCTTACTTTGATTAGTTTGGCCATTTTTGGTACTGTATATATTTTGTTTTATGATTCCCTACATCATTTATGACGGACAATGCTTGCTAATACGAGGATATATAGAGAATGGTTAGGTTGGATGTTGCCATAAAAAAAAAAAAAAATCTATATTTAACCTCAACTATTATATCCTTATGAAACAGGGTAAGCCTAAACAATTACTGTTTCCTGCAGTACCATTGACTGTCGATTCTACATTAAGTCTTTATGCTTAGACACAACTGTGGCTCTGGTGTGGCAATATATTTATTTTTAGGCTTGCCCAGAACTTTCATATCCATTTCATTTTCTATGAAGTAAAGATATTAATTTCAGTTTTTTGCTATGATTTATGGAGTAATTCATAATTCATGAACCTCCAAAACACCGTTAAATATGATATTCAGTCTTTAATCATATTTTTAAGATCATCATTACGATTCTTACAACTAACAACTCTTTTGTGAAATACCACATTTGTGCAATTTTTGAATACCATTGCTTGAAAATATACACAGCGTAAGCCATTTCCTGATAATCCTCTGAAAATGCCCCCCCCCAAAAAAAAAAAAAAAAAAAAAAGTGAATTATAGGTGAATTAGAAAGCACTTGTTTAATCGTTAAGCTTACCACCAGTTAAATTCCGTGCCACAATGGTGCAGTCTCCAGTTGTGGCAGGACAATTTTTGTTTCAGAATGTGACCATGAGGACACGGACTTTGATGCATGGTCGTGGGGAGTGCAGATGTGTCTTCTTCTGAGCTCTCCTCTAGCTTTCAGGGCTACCTCACCGGCATTAGTTTTGTAAATAGCGCAAATAAAAGTCAGGTTAGCCTCTGGAGAGTACCCCCCACTGACTGCTCTAGGGTGTGAGTAACACAGGCGCGTCCTCCCGAGAGTGGTTTGAGAGGGTAATCTCAGACTAGGTGTGTCTTTCCCAGGTACTTTGTCCCTTGCTCGTTTTTCTCTTTCTTCCCACTTCCTCCACGAGGGGGAAGTGGTACCTATGGCGGACGCCCCTATTGCCTCCCCTCCTTTCAGGGGGGTACCTGACGACAATAACCTTACCGTGACTGACCTGCCCCAGACTGACGGACACCAGACTCGATCCCCACTTGATGTTCCCATGGCGAATGCGACCTACGTGACACTTCATGCTCTAGGTTCCACTCCCCTGTCCAGACTCAAGCCCTTCATTGTCAAGAAGGTGATTAACCACTGTGCGGTAGAGGTGGAACAAGTAAAAAAACTTGGAAATGGAGACCTCCTAGTAAAGACGTTCAACTCCTCTCAGGTTAAAGACGTGCTGAAGCTGCACAAGTTTCACTGCCATGATGTTGAGGCCAAGATCCCAACATTCATGAATTCCTGCAAGGGTATTATCACTTGCAGGGATCTCATGGTGATGAGTGAGGAAGAGATCATACAGGAACTTGCTCAGCAGGATGTCATTGATGCCAGTTTTATCACTCGTTTTCAGGAAGGCGTAAGGATGAAGACAGCCACAGTAGTCTTGACTTTTGGACAAATATCTCTACCTACAAATGTGAAAGTAGGGTATGAAATTGTAAATGTCAGACTGTACATTCCCAATCCCCTTCGTTGCTCAAAATATCAGCTCTATAGACACCACAAAAAGACTTGTCGGGCTTCCAACTTCGTATGTGGCAAGTGCGCGGCTGTAGGTCACTCTGCTGACAACTGTACATCCGAGACTGAGTGCTGCTTTCACTTCAAGGATGCTCACTCCACTTCCTCGAGGGCTTGTCCCAAGTGGAAGGAGGAGAAGGAAGTCTGCACAGTGAAAGCATAAGAGGGCATTTCCTTCTACAATGCTAGGAAGAAGGTGAAGGAGTTGCATGCAACTCCCAAGCCTAATGTCTCTTATGCATCGGTGGTTGAGACCTTACCTTCGCTCCTCATGCCACTCACCCTACCTCTCAGTCTAGACCCTCTATACATTCCATCTCTCTTACAGACATCCCTGTCGCTACTTCCTACTCTCAAGCTGGTGCTGCTCCTTCGCAGTTGGTGCGGCCAAAATCGAAGTCCGACAAGTCTGATAAGATTAATTTGACCACCCTCGCTGAACACTCTTGTCCTCATGTCCTTCCCGCTCCTGGTCCAGCAAGGGAGAGAAAGAATAGCTCTTCCTCGATGGAGTCTGGGAGCCTGGGTATTGACGAAAATATGGAGGTCTCCATGAACAAGCACCGGGATAGGTCCCCCGGTAGCCACTCGACTGTTGGCAGGTGGCATAAAAAAACTAAGAGCACTGGTCACCCTCGTAAATCTTAAACTGTCGCTTTCACTATACTACAGTGGAATTGTAGAGGTGTCTTATGAATAAGTTACAAAATATAGCAATCTTGCTTTCCCTACACAGGCCAGACGTTGTTTGTTTACAGAAGACGCACCTGGAGGATCATGCTGATCCTCCACAGTTCAAACACTACCACCCGTATAAAAGATATGAAGGTCACGAAGTCGCCATATACACACACAAATCACACCCACAAACGGAAGTGATTCTAAATTCTACTCTGGAAGCAGTCGCATGCAGAGAAAAATTTAATAACACGTATCTGTCTATTTGCTCTCTGTGCTGTCCTACACTATAAGAATATTAAATGATAAAGGCCCATACATCCCTGGGACCACCCTGCAGGTGAACACAATTTATGACAAGCCCGTGGACGTTGCTAACATCCTCGCCAGGAGTTTTTCCCATGTAAGTAGCTCAGCCAATTATGACCAGTGTTTCCAACATCAGAAACGCACGGCTGACCTACAGTTAATAGACTTTGCCACAGAAGACATAGACTCCCCATATAACCAAGAGTTTACACTTGATGAACTGCTCCTTGCCCTTAAATCCTGTAAAGACACCAGCCCTGGACCAGACACCATCACGTATGGTATGATCCAGCATCTTAATCAGGACAACCTGATTAAGATGTTGGCATTGTACAATGAGATTTGGGCATCTCGAACGTTCCCAAACTCATGGCTCTTTGCGCACATCATACCGATACCCAAAGAGGCTGGTCATCTTATGAATCCCACTTCATTTCGTCCTATTGTGTTGACTTCTTGTCTATTTAAGGTCATGGAACCCATGGTTAATAATAGGCTTCTTTTTGTTTTAGAGTCAAAGAATTTGTTAAATGATCAACAATGTGGCTTCCATAAATACAGAAGTTCACTAGATAATTTAATGAATTTGGAGCATTGTATTGCAGAGGCATTTGCCAATAAAGAATTCATGATATGGGTGTTCTTGGACATCCATAAAGCCTATGACATGACATGGCGACAAGGTATACTAATGAAGCTCTATGCTTATGGTTTAAGAGAAAATTTGCCTATTTTTATTTCAAATTTCTTAAGAGACAGAACTTTCTCTGTCACATTGCCCCGTAACGTAACATCAGATATATTTATCCAGGAAAACGGGGTGTTGCAGGGAAGTGTTCTTAGTACCACCTTATTTAGTATTATGATCAATGATATTCTGTCATCAGCTCCCATTCCGAGGAATCTTAAATACTCACTCTATGCTGACGATTGTGCAATATGGCACTCTTCCCATAATGCACAATTTTTGGCTGGGCGGATTCAAGTAGCCATTGATTCCGTCCACCAATGGGTCTTGCAGTGGGGATTTAAGTTTTCCATCCCTAAGTGTGCCGCTGTAGTCTTCACTAATTATAACGTACCTAATCTGTGCTTAACTTTGGATAATCAGGCGGTACCTTCTCAAAATTCTGTAAAGTTTTTGGGAATACATTTTGATCGTCGTTTAAACTTAAAAAGTCATGTTAATAATTTGCTTGCTCGCTGTGATAAATCAGTAAATGTTCTCAAGTACCTTGCGGGTACTACATGGGATGCCGACAGAAAATCTTTATTAATGGTGTATAAGTCCCTTATTCGATCAAAGCTAGACTATGGTGCACAGGTGTATGGCTCAGCATCCAATGCCACGCTGAAAGGAATGGATGTGTTGCAGAATAAATGTTTGTGAATGTGTCTTGGAGCTGTCCGGTGTACCCGTGTAGCTCGTATGGAAGTGGAGGCGAATGTGCCTCCCCTCCGTATTCGCCGTGACCACCTGGCTTGGTCCTATGGACTTAGAACATTTAGGAAAAGTCATATCGGCAATGTGGCCTGTACACCCTTTACGTCAATACCACCACCTTCTGTGGGGGGGGTGTCGGCCACTTGCCGTTCGCCTCCACTTACTGACTCAGGAGCTTGATGTGGACCTCAGTGACTGTGACAAGTTGGTGTTAAAAATTATAGCGCCTTGGGAGTCACCCAGCTTTATCGTTGACGTATCATGGCTCCCAGCACCAAAGATCAAGGTGCCGGAGGAGGAGGTCCACCAATTCTTTCGTAACATCATTGTGCGTCACTTGGGGTCCTACCAATTGTACACCAACGGTTCCAGGTCGAGTGAATGTGTGGGTGCAAGTGTATGGTCGACCGAATGCGCCCTCAGGTATCGGTTGCCGACTCACACATCTGTGTTTACCTCTGAACTTTTTGCTATTGGCAAAGCCATAGACTACTCTCTCAATTCTAGGCATGACTCATTTGTCATATTTTCAGACTCAAAATCAGCCCTTCAGGCAATTGCATCTTGTAGTACGGACTCTAACGAGATCCAGGGATGCATCGTTAATAAGTTGCATTCATGCAACAGGTCATTCATGCTGATCTGGGTGCCTGGTCATTGTCGCATCTATGGCAATGAGCAGGCTGACATACTTGCAAAGTCGGCTGTAGAGCTCAAGGAGACTTGGGACGTTCTTCGTGATCTATGGTCGAGTCTCTGTCTCAGAAAGAAATCAATAAATCTTCTGTGGCAAGGTCAGTGGACCAGACTAAATATTCGAAAGTGTAAGCCGTACCTGCGTGACTGGGCCACTCCCAACCGTCCCAGTCGCCTGGAAGAAAAAGTGTTGGCACGATTACAGCTTAATGCCACCATGCTTATGCACATGAAACCTTATATTGAAAAACGATTCCCACCGCAATGTGATATCTGTGATGCAGTGTTATCTATCAGTCATATCATCTTGCGTTGTCGGCGATTTATTCATGAACGCGCTTCGCTTATAAATTACTGTGGCGCAGCAGACGTCCCCTTCACCCTTTCCACCATCCTGGGTGATGGGGACATTGTTATGACTGATAAATTGATGGCTTTCTTGAGAGAGACCGGACTGATCAGAGTGATGTGACTTTTTTACTTGTATGGTTTTGTTTTTTATCGACTGTAATTATGTATATATTGTACTATTAATTAGGGTTGACAGTTGACATATTTGAAATAGTTCCTCCTTCCCACTGATCTATTTCTAATATTGATGTCCCCTATATTATATCCCGTTCCTCGACTGACAGTCACCAGCTGATGAGTGTAAGTGGGCAATATAGACAGGTATTGGGCAGTTGCAGTCGATGGTGGTCTGTTGGGCGAGGTCCTTCACTTTTTGTACATGTTATGTAAATACCTTATACCACCTTGTTTAAGTTGTTCTAATTAGGGCCGACAGCTGACGTATATGGAAATGTTCCTGACTCGTCTGGTTCTCTTTCATATAGTGATGTCCCCTAAATTAGGTTGTGCCTCGACTGACAGTCACCAGGTGATGAGTGCAGGTATGTAATGTAGAAAAGCATTACATATCTGCAGTCGATGGTGTTCTCTTGTTCGGAGTATTTTTACCATTAGTGTAGGTTTAGGTATTTGTAGGATTTACTAATAGGTTAGCGATTTGTCTGTTAGGTGATTAGTTTTAGGGTATTTAGATTAGTTTTTCTTTATAAGGTCAAAAAATATAAAACCAAGAAAAAAATTTAAAAATAAAAATACAAAAAAATAAATAAAATAAAATGTATTATATATATATATCTATATATATATATATATATATATATATATATATCTATATATATATATATATATATATATATATATATATATATATATATATATATATATATATATATATATATATATATGTACGTGAGCATGAAAGTGTGTCTGTATATATGCATGGAAGTGTGTGTGTGTGTGTATGTGTGTGTGTGTACATATATATATATATCTATCTATCTATTGCCAGACGCCTCAATCCCGTTTGGGGTGGCCACAAACAAATCGCCTCCAAGTCGCCCTGTCCCCCGCCATTTCACTACCCAGCTCCCAACGCACACCCCCCTCTCTCATATACCTCTCCACCCCATCCCTCCATCTCATCCTCGACCTCCCCCTCCCTCTTTCCCCCTCCACCTCACTCACATACACTCTCTTCGTCAGTCTTTCACCCTCCATCCTCTCCACATGGCCAAACCACCTCAGTGTGTTCCTCATAACGCTCCCTATCACATCCACATAAACACCACAACGTTCCTTTATATCCTCATTCGTCAGCCTATCTCTCCATGTGACTCCACAGGCTCCTCTTAAATAACTCATTTCCACTGCTCTCACTCTTGACTTGTGTCCTTCCAACAACGTCCAAGCTTCACTTCCGTACGTTAGAGTTGGTATCACAATACTGTCATGTAGTAACTTTTTCACTTCCATGCTCACTTCCCTGTTTCTTATCACTGCTTTCAAAGAACCAGCAACCTTTCTTCCCTGCTGTACCCTTTCAAGCACTTCACCCTCCAAACCTCCATCCTTACTCATCACACTACCCAAGTACTTAAACGTACTCACATTTTCCAGTTCCTCACCATCCAACCTCGCTGTACATTCACTGACTTCACCTCTCTCAAAGACCATCACTTTACTCTTCCCTACATTCACCTTCAGATTCCGTTTCTTACACACTCTCCCAAACTCATCCACCAAGCCTTGCAGCTCCCCTTCGTCTTCACTCAACAACACAGTATCATCTGCAACCAACAGTACAGGGAGTTTCCAAACACTATCCTCTCTCACCAGGGCCACTCCAACATCCACTACCCTACCTTGTACCTCTTTTATTACCCCATCCATGTACAGATTGAACAACCATGGAGACATAACACATCCCTGTTTCAACCCAACTTTCAAAGAGAAAAATTCACTTAGTTCACCATCCACACGCACTGCAGCCTTCGCACCATCGTACATACTCTTCACAGCATTCAACAACTTCCCATCTACTCCATATATTCTTAACACTTTCCACAATCCTTGTCTATCCACCCTGTCATATGCTTTCTCCAAATCCATGAAAGCCGCATACAACTTCTTTCCCTTCTCTAGAAACTTTTCCACTAAAGATCTAAGAATGAATATCTGATCTACACAACCTCTTCCCTTCCTGAAGCCTCCCTGTTCTTCTCCAACTAATTTCTCTGTTCTTTCTCTAACTCTGTCAATAAGTATCCTACCATACACTTTTCCTATTATACTAAGAAGACAAATGCCCCTATGATTACCACACACTTCTTTTTCCCCTTTTCTTTTGTACAAGGGAATAATTATACCTGACTTCCAATCCTCCAGGACTCTACCTTCCTCCCAGGCTAATCTGCACATCTTCCACATCCATTCTACTACTATCTCTCCCCCATGCTTCAGCATTTCACCACACACTCCATCAATTCCTGGGGCTTTCCCAGATTTAACTTTCTTCATTGCTTCTACAACTTCTATCCTACTGATTTCTTCCTGTCTTCTCACCTCCCTCCTTCTCCCAGCCATTCCCCAGCCACTTATACTCGCATTACTTCCATCCTCTACATTCAACAATTCCTTAAAGTGTTCTTTCCATCTGCTCACTTTTTCTCCCTTCTCCACTAGTAATCTACCATTTTTATCTTTCACTCCCCTGCTAACTTCACTTCCACCCTGTCTTACTCTTTTCACCTCTCTCCAGAACATTTTCTTACAGTCCCTCCACTTTACACTCAAATTCCTTCCAAATTCCTCATCCACTCTCTTCTTACTCTCTCTTACTAATCTTTTCACCTCTCTCTTTCTTTCTACATATAACTCTCTCTTCTGCCTCTCAACTTCTTCCACGCCCCTATTTCTCATCCATTCATTGTATGCTTTCTTCTTTTGTGCCACAGCCTGTTTCACCTCTTCAGTCCACCAGGCTGTTCCTTGCACCCCCCTCCGTCTTCTCTTCCTTCCACACACCACATCACATGCTGCACATATTTCTTCTGTGAATATGCTACACACACCTTCCACGTCTCCCATCTGCTCCAATTCATATTTGCCCAATCGTTCCTCCACTTCTCTCTTATACTCTGCCTTTTTCTCATCCTCTTATAACCTTTCCACTCTCCTTCCAACTACTCCTTCCTCTCGTCTTTCCCTTCTTCTATTTCTCCATTCTAATTGGACCTTGATTCTGGCCACCACCAAGTAGTGGTCAGAAAGTTCACTCCCCCAACCTCTATAAACTCTTGCATCCATTACACATCTTCGCATCCTTTCATCCACACACACATAATCAATCATTGCCTTCCTTTCATTCAGTTCACCACCCACCCTTCTCATCACTCGCCATGTATACCTGTGGATCATTTTATGCCTGAAGAGGGTATTGGCTACCACCAACCCCCTCCCAGCACAAATGTCCACTAACGCACTCCCATTCTCATCTATCTCAGCAGGCACACCCCACTCACCAACTATTCCATCCACCTTCGCATTCCCAACTTTACCATTCATATCACCAATCAAAAACACTCTCTCATTCCTTCCAAACTTTTCCATGCACTATATATATATATATATATATATATATATATATATATATATATATATATATATATATATATATATATATATATATACGGCCTTAATGACCAGGGGCTTTGGCCCCAATGGTCGATAGGCCAAAAAAAAAAAAAAAAAAAAAACTGACCATGAGTTACAAGACTGCAGGGGATATCCTAAAAATTATTTAATTTGTGTGACAATGAAGTGTGTCAGGGATCAAATGTAATATTACAAGTAATATCTTTCATAAAAAACACATTTAAGTTTATCACAGACGTGTCATCATTTGTTCTCCAATTTTCCTACCTGACTTTTATTTCCCGTTACTTCTTTAAGAATTTATGGAAAATTTTTGCATCATCTTCCCTTGTCCAGGTTTGGTGGAATATCGCCATGAAACAAGCAAGGCTTGTTTAATGAAGAAATCTGGTTAATCACAGATAAAATAAAAAAAGCGTGCTGGCCATTCAACCTACCCACCCCACTGGGAGGCAACTTGGCGCCTGTGGGTCATGTGACCTGGGTAGGTTGAAACAGTTATTAAAACTTTACAGAAGGCGCTGTATGGAGTGAGTTGATGACGGATGCCCACACTTGTCATGCATCATCATTGTTCTTCAGCTAACAAGTGGATACCATATAAAGACATGCGCAGTGGAAAACTTTTACAATTCTTTAATTCCTCATTATACTTCTATCTATCTGTCTATTACCAGATACCTTAATTCCCTAAGAGGTGGCCACAAACAAATCGCCTTTATGTCGCCCTGTCTCCCGCCATTTCACTGCCCTACTCCCAGCTCACACTCCCTTCTCTCATATACTTCCCTCCACCTCATTCTTTGCCTCCCTCTCCCCCCCTTCACCTCACTCACATACACTCTCCTCGTCAGTCTCTCGCTCTCCAGCCTCTCCATGTTGCCAAACCTCCTCAGTGTGTTTCTCCTAACGCTTCCTATCACATCCACATCCACACCACAATGCTCCTTCACTTCCTCATTTGTCAGCCTGTCTCTCCATGTGACTCCACATGCTCCTTTCAAATAACTCATTTCCACTACTCTCACTCTTGACTTGTGTTCCCCCAGCGAGGTCAAAGCTTCACTTCCCTACGTTAGAGTTGAAATCACAATACTGTCATGCAGTAGCCTAACCTTTTCACTTCTATGCTCTCTTCCCTGTTTCACTGCTTACAAAGAACAGCAACTTTTCTTCCTTGTTGTACACATTCAAGCATTTCACTCTCTAAACTTCCATCCCTACTGATCACACTACCAAAAGTACATAAATGCACTAAAATTTCCTCCTCGTCCAACCACACCGTACATTCAGTGACTTCATTTCTCTCGAAGACCATAACTCTACTCCTCCCTATTCGCTTTTTGATTTCGTATCTTAAACACTATCCCAGACTCATTCACCAAGCCTTGCAGTTCCCCTTCGTCTTCACTTAACAACTCAGCATCATGTGCAAACAAAAGTATAGGGAGTTTCCACACACTGCCCAGCCTCATTAGGGCCGCTCCAACATCAACTACCCTACCTTGAATCTCTTTTATCACCCCATCTATATACTGTACAGATTAAACAACCATGGAGACATGACACATCCCTGTTTCAATCCAACCTTCAAAAAGAATAATTCACTCAGTTTACTGTCCACAGGCACGGCAGCCTTAGCATCCTTATACATACTCTTCAAGGCATTCAACAACTTCTCATTTACTCCATATAATCTTAGTACTTTCCACAATCCTTGTCTGTCCACCCTGTCATATGCTTTCACCAAATCCATGAAGGCTGCACACAACTTTCTTCCCTTTTCTAGAAAATTTTCCACTGAAGACCTAAGAATGAATATCTGATCTACACAACCTCTTCCCTTCCTAAAGCCTCCCTGTTCCCCTCCAACTAATTCCTCTGTTATTTCTCTAACTCTGTCAATAAGTATCCTACCATATACTTTTCCTATTACGCTAAAAAGAGAAATGCCACTATGATTACCGCACACATCTTTTTCCCATTTTCTTTTGTACAGGGATATAATTATACCTGACATCAGATCCTCTGGGACTTTACCCTCCTCCCAGGCCAATCTGCACATCTTCCACATCCATTCTACTACTATCTCCCCTCCATGCTTCAGCATTTCACCACGCACTCCATGACTTCCTTGGGCTTTCCCTATTATGACTTTCTTCATTGCTTCCACTACTATGATCCTGCTAATTTCTTCTCTTCTCAGATCCCTCCTTCTCCCAGCCATTCACCAGCCACTTACACTCGCATTACTTTCATTCTCGAAGTTCAACAATTCCTTAACCTATACTTCGCTAGGCAAAAAGAAAACTGATAGCCTACCCATCTATGCCGGACAATTTTGGATTTTTTTCTGGCTAAATGGGCGTAATACATCAAATATAAGATCCCTGGAACTAATAAAATTAATCACCAACGCCAGAAAGTTAGTTAAATTGAGTCAGGTTGGTGCCACCCAACCTCTGAAGTCTTCAAGGTTCCTGAGAGACCAGAGTAATTGTAAGCTTGTGAACCGATTTTGGAATTTTTAGTGGGTAAATGGCCTTAGTACATCAATATAAGGTCCTTGGCTCTAATAAAAGTAATCAACAAAGCCAGAAAGTTGGTTTAACCCCTTAAGCGCGGGTATGTCAGAGGCGATCCGTGCACCTCACACGGGGATATTCGTGCTCTGACTGACCTTTTAAAAATATTTGCCAAAAATCAGTTATTAGTCCTAGAATATTATAATTAAATATACCTATGGCACATACCTTCAGCTTTCTCCTGGGATCTCTGTTGAGCCTTCATCGACTACCGTAGGACTTGTGGAGACTTCCGAAGTTGGTTAACGAAGTCTCCACTTTACACTTCCCGACAGCCATAATATGATTACCACAGCCTGATATTATCCCTAGAAACACTGTTATATGATTTTCAAGTAGTTTGGAACCCATACACCAAAAAAACACACCGTGAAAGCAATGGAAATTACGAGTGCGTATGAGCTTCCCACTTGCGCTCATTCCCCGCTGGTATTCTGTGATTTATTATTCATAAGCACACTTTATATTCCTATTACTTTATTACGCTTTTATTACTCCAAGTATTTGTATGCATATTCTTATATTAGTAATTATTTACACTTCTATTTTATGTACACTATGTTATACACTGTCACTTCCAGTAACTAAGGGCTCCTTTCCCTTGGAGCCAGGATGAACTTGGGACACTGAAACACTCGCAGTTTATCACCATTTCCTCCACTGGCTTATCACACAATTCACCAGAAAGATTGTAGTCACTGTCCATCATTATCATGCATAAATTAGCCAGTTCACGCTTCACAGCAGAGTCACTTAGTCCTTTACCCCTTCCCACATGAGATTTAGTAAGGGTAGAGGTCACAGGGCCCTCTAGAAGCAGCGGAAATGGAGGGGCGTGAGTGCTATGTGCTTTCATCTCAAGAGACAACACTGAACTGTATGACGAAGCGGATATGGGGCTGCCAAGGACTGACAACATCAGTGAGGTGACAGTTGCTAATTTATATGCTGTGAAGTGATTGGCAGGAAATTAGGTAGTTCCAGGTGAATGTAAATATCACTTAGGCTTCTCCCTTCCTTTCTTATATATAATTTTATTATGAGAACAGGTCATACAACATATTTCAAGGGGAAATAAACAGGGAAAATTAGCGAACGAGTGCACGTGGGGTGTTCCCAGGTGATAATTAGCCAATTCCAGGTGTATGGGACTATCAATTACCTTTTTTCTTTATTATATATATTATTTTGTATCAGAATAAGGCATAGGGCTCATTCCAATGGATGAAATGATTGGAACAATCCAGGCAAGACTTGCCTAGTGTGGCGCAGCTGGGGCAGGCGGGAGGAGAGGGTAATGGAGGGGAGTCAAGAACGGGGAGAAATAGCTAAATTGTCAACAATGGATGGGATTACAGATGACAATAGCAACACTGACTATTGTTAGAAACTGGCAGTACTGACAGATGATACAAGCAACCACTTCAAAGCCTGGGCAAATTCAAAATAACACAGAATTGCAAAAGTATAATCCATCACAAAAGTGACGCCCCGCGGTTAAAGGGTTAATCGAGTCAGGATGGTGCCACTTGACCTCTGAATCAGTCAATGTTACTGAGATGGCAGAGCAGCTGTAAGCCTGTGAAGACTGTCACTCGCCACCCACGCTCCTAAATCAGTGTTGTAAGAGTAGCAGTGAAATGTCTAAAGTTAGCAAGATACGTTATTACCTTCCATATTCCTTCAGTTGCTTGCAATGACTTCTCAGCGCTGCAGGACGTAGATCTACGTCACTGGCATTTCTGAAAGGGACGTAGATATATGACGCTAGCGCAATATAGATTAAAGTGTTCTCTCCATCTGCTCACTTTTTCTACCTTCACTAGTAATCTACCATTTTTATCTTTCACTCCCCAACTAACTTCTTTGGCACCCTGTCTAATTCTCTTTACCTCATTCCAGAACATTTTACAATCCCTCCACTTTACACTCAAATTCCTTCCAAATTCCTCATCCACTCTCTTCTTACTCTCCCTTACTAATCTATTCACCTCCCATTTCCTTTCTACATATAACTCTCTTCTGCCTCTCGACTTCTTCCTCACCCATATTTCTCATCCACTCACTATATGCTTTTTTCTTTTGTGCCACAGCCTGTCTCACCTCTTCATTCCACCATGCTGTTTCTTGCACCCCCTTTCGTCATCTCTTCACCCCACACATCACCTCACATGCCGCATAGATTTCGTCTGTGAATATCTTGCACACACCTTCTATGTCCCCCATCTGCTCCAAATCATATTTACCCAATCACTCCTGGGCTTCTCTCTTATAATTTGCCTTTTTTTCATCCTCTTGTAACATTTTCACCCTCTTTGTAAGAACTACTTCCTTCTGTCCTTCCCTTCTATTCCTCCGCTTCATTTCAACCTTGACTTTCACCTCCACCAAGTGTTGGTCAGGAAGTCCACTCCCCCAACCTCTATATGCTCTTGCATCCATTACACACCTTCTCGTTCTGTCATCCACACACACATAATCAGTCATTGCCTTCCGTTCATTCACTTCATCACCCACCCTTCTCCTCACTCACCACATATACCTGTGGATCATTTTGTGCCTGAGGAGGGTATTAGCTATCACCAACCCCCTCTTGGCACAAATGTCCACTAGAACACTGCCATTCTCATCCACTTCTGCAGGCACACCCCACTCACTAACTACTCCATCGACCTTCATGTTCCCTACTTTTTCATTCAAAAATATCCAATAAAAACACTCTCTCATTCCTTTCAAACTTTTCAATGCATGCTTCCACATTTGTCCAGAACTCTGTTTTCACTTTGCTTGCTTGATCTTGTGTTGGCACACACACACACACACACACACACACACAACACACACACACACACACACACACACACACACACAGGATGATTTCTACCAGGAATTGGTGGAAATGGAGATACATAATAAGCTGGCAGAACGAGTGCGCAGACTAGAGAAGGCTTTTCAGAGTAAAATAGATGAAATTAAAAAGCAGTTGCACATGCAGAAGGAAGAAAATGAAAATTTAGTGAGCACTCTGATAGATCATGATGTGGAAACCACATAGGCCTATGCTGAAATGGCGGAGGTAAAGAAAGACATAGAAACAAGAGCTGAAGAAAAGAGCATTAAAAAGGAAGTGAAGAAAATAACCCAAAACAATCCAAAAGTGGTCAAAGATTCAGCAGACGTCAACAAATCCATAATAATCACTGGTATTGAGGAGGAAGAAATTGAAAAAAAAAAAAAAGAAGATTTGGAGAGACAAAAAGGAGATGACAAATGTAATGAACATATTGAAGGAAGTGTTAGAGGAAATCTGTAGTAAAGACATAGAGGAACACAAAAGGCTAGGGATATATGAGAGAAATAAATCAGGGCCCCTGAAGGTAACCCTCCAGAGTGTAAACACAGTGGAGGAAATACTGAAAATGCAAACAAACTTATGGAAAAAGAGGACTTCAAAAAATGTTTGGATAAAACGATGCCTAACTCAGGAGGAACTTGGATTACTAAAAGAGAAGAGGAGGGAGGCAAAAACAAAAAATGAGGGAAGATCAGAGTAAGAGAAGAACACTTTTCTCTACAAAGTAATTGGATTGCAGGTTCGAAAGTGGTACATAAACAGGAGGGAATAAAAAGGAAAAAGGTAGTAGACCCAAGTCATGACAAGTATGTAAACAAGATGATTAAGTTGATGTACTCTAATGTAGATGGAATGGTATCTAAATTACTAGAGATGAATGATTATATCAAAGAAAAGGAACCACATATTGTTTGTCTAACTGAAACAAAATTAACATCAAGGATATCAAACGATACAGTAAACCTAGAGGAATACAATAAATGGAGAAGATATAGAAACTTAAAAAAAGGCTGAGGAATTATAATATTATCAAAGAATAGTCTGTAAGTCGAGGAAACAGAACTAGATGTACCCTCACATGTAGAAATGATCGCAGTAGAGATTAGTACATCTGAAGTGAAAGTAATTGTGGCAGATTTATACATGCCACCGAGATCAAACATTTGGGAAAAAGGCAAATATAACGACCTAGCAGAGAAAACAATTCAAAGTTTAAGAGCATTACTGCATAGAATGGAGGATAAATCTGAAAGAATTATACTAAGTGGAGACTTCAATACAAATATAAATTGGAATACTCTAGATATAACAAGCCAGGAAAGATGTTGGGACAAAAAACTCCTGGACTTTCTGCAGGAGTTTTTCCTAACACAATATGTAAACAAAAGCACCAGAAAAGAAGAATTCACATACCATCAGCACTAGATCTTATATCTGATAGGCAAGAACATGATATTGACAATATAACGTATCACCCTCCATTCGGCAAAAGTTATCACACAGTATTAATATACAACTTCAGGATTGCATATGACATAGTTAATAGTAATGAAAGTTACAAAATGAGCCCTAACAACAAAAAGGGCAACTATCATGACATAAAGAAATACTTTTTGGAAATAGATTGGGAAAAAAACCTTAGAGGACTAGATTTAAATGTTATACATAGAAAATTCTGTGAACTTTATGAAATAGGAGTCCAGAAGTACATCCCCCAGTGCAAAGAAGCAGAAAAGAAAATAAAGAAGTGGCTTAATACAGAATGTAAAAAATCAAAAGAAAAAAGAGAATTTTTGTGGAACAGATACAGAAGACACTGCTGAAAGGGCATATAACAACTATAAACAGGCAAGAAATGATTATACAAGAATAGGGAGGGAAGTCCAAAAACAGTTTGAGGAGGACATCATAAATAAAAGTAGTGATCAACCGTAGCTATTTTATGGCTACATCAGAAGCAAAACAAATGTAAAAGATAAAATACAATCCATTACAGATAAGGGGATCACCTACACACAAGAGAAGAGTATTTGTGAAGCACTAAATAAGAATTTCCAGTCAATTTTTACAGAAAAAATAATTTTGAGAGGGATTATGTGGAACATGCATGCTCACACATACTACCAGATATACAAATATCAGAAAAAGAAATACAGGAGGAGTTAAGTAAATTAGACAAAGGAAAAGCAAATGGTCCTGATGAAATTTCATGTTGGGTATTACATGAATGTGCAAAGGAGTTAAGTAAACCATTATCTTTAACCCGCCGCATCCCGTTGACGTATATATACGTCCACACGTTTTGTCACTGTCAGCCCTGTTGACGTATAAAAACACGAATCAATTGGAAGGTTCCTAATTTGCACAGTTTTCAATTTTTGGGCATGATTTTTGGTACGTATACACGGGACACTGTCCTCTACAAGATGCCAGGCTGGGACAATGCCTTACCCAGCATGACCTCCCCCCCCTGCACGCCACAGTCTCGGCAATTCACCTGTTACCAGTGACCTGGCCAGTAAAGACATGTCGTTCCACGGTACGAAATTCAGGGCCAGAGTGATTCCCCATTCGATGGCAATGTGGAGGACAATGTTTACATAGCATTAGAGGAATTAACTGTCAGAAATGATGATCAGGTAATGTCACCAAAAAAGGTCAGGTATGTTGATGTGTTTGGTGAGTGAAACAATGCTTATATAGTTTATATTACTGTGTGAAGACCAATCTATTCTTGTACTGCATATAAATTCGTACCATATGAATAAATAGCTACCGTTTGAGTGATGCGGAATAGTTACCCTCCCATAGAACTCGTTTTCTTTGCAGCCAGCCTGATAGAAAACCTAGTAAGGTTAGCGATTTCTCTATGAATTTTCAATGTTTCTCACCAAAAGCGGAGGTTTGAGCAAAAAAAAAAAAAAAAAATCCAAAATTGGTCGGGATTAGGGGGGAGTCAGTGGTGG
The DNA here is from genome assembly GCF_032717465.1 of Coenobita brevimanus. Lineage (NCBI taxonomy): Eukaryota > Metazoa > Arthropoda > Malacostraca > Decapoda > Coenobitidae > Coenobita > Coenobita brevimanus. The sequence continues at coordinate 42,326,239 of NC_136999.1, read as the reverse complement.
AAAATCGCTCGGGATGGGGCGGTTAATTTTCAAGGAGACCTTGGGACAAGGTAAACTACCTGATATTTAGAAGAAGCAAACATTGTTCCCTTATTCAAGAAAGGAAATGGACAAAATACACTCAACTACCAACCAGTATCACTGAGCAGTGTTGTAGGCAAGGTATCAGAAAAGCTGATAAGAAAAGTTTGGGTGAATCATCTAGAAAACAATACGATAACAGAAAGACAGTTTGGTTTCAAAAAGGGAAAATCATGTTACTAATCTATTGAGCTACTATGACAGAGTAACAGAAACATTATAGAACAGAAGAATGAGTGGACAGTATCTAGATTTCAAGAAAGCATTTGACGGAGTACCGCACCAAAGACTTTTATGGAAACTGTACCATCAAGGAGGAATGTGAGCCAAACTGTATTATTGGATGCAAGATTTTCTCAAAAAAAAAAAGAGAAATGAGAACACTACAAAGGGGTAATTACTCATCGTGGAGGGAAGTGACTAGCCGAGTTCCACAGGGTTCAGTGCTGGCACCAGTTATGTTTTTAGTGTATATAAATGATATAGACAGTAACATTGGAAATGAAAGCTATCTAAATATGTTTGCTGTTGATGCAAAAATACAAAGGAGAATTACTAACACAGACTCTTGTAATGAGCTACAAGAAGAATTAAGTAAACTTCATGAATGGTGCAATACATGGGAAATGGAATTCAATGTGGACAAGTGTCATGTAATCAAGTTTGGTAAAAGTGGAAAATGACCTGATTGGGATTATAAGTTAGGAAGTAATACCCTACACACATCAGAAAAGGAGAAGGAGCTAGGTGTGATTATCGATAACAGACTATCTCTGGCTGACCACATCAATGGGGTGCTTTCAAAGCTAGTATTCCGCTAGATGGCTCTACTGTTGCAGTAAACACATTCCCAGCGCTGTTTAAAAAGCATATTATTCTTTGTTAAATATCTATACTGTTGTGTGAAAATGTGAATCATGGCAATGTCATATGCCGAAATATAAATAATACAAATAGAACACGTATATATAACGTATCTTGAAGTGTTTATATTTATCATAAACGGAAATTAAAATATCACTGATGGCATGTGATGGCAACCTGTCCTTCCAGTGACCCTATATTATTTAATTTCTGCTACATTTAGTGCAAATTTGGTTCTTAATACATTGTCTGTTCAGACTGTAAAGTACGCCTAGTGGGTATCCAGACTCATCCAGTTTCTATGTGGGCAGAAATTTAATGTTGAGTAAATACTGGCATTCAACATTTTGCTCGCTTCCTTCACGCATGCGCACCACAAGACAGTCCCGTGTTCAAGTTTTTTCATGAGGGATGTCAAGTTTCCATGAAAAATTTTATTTTGATGGCGTGTAATGTCACGGATTCACTCAGAGTAGAAACGAGCTATATTCATAACATTCGTCACTGGTTCATAAGTGACTATGTATAGGCAGTGTGTTTCACTGAGCGATATCTTTGTGTAATTGTCATTCCCACATCTTGCCTCTCTAGCTGTTAACTAAGCTACGCCCATTTCTCATGTCCCTGTACCCGACGTTGGTTACATTACTGTCGTAAATGGACACACCCACAAACACACATAGTTCAGTAATGTGAGTTCCTGACCGTTGAGCTGAGAGAGAGAGAGAGAGAGAGAGAGAGAGAGAGAGAGAGAGAGAGAGAGAGAGAGAGAGAGAGAGAGACCTTCCCCTGCAGCTTCCTTGCACCATGAGTGAGTCATATTCATATGTATCATTGTAGCTTTTTGTAAATAAAGTGTTAGTGAAGTTTTGTCTTTTTCTGTTGAGAACTAGTGGTTATTTTAATTTTTTCATTTCACCAAGTGCCTACCAAATAAATACCTTAAGGTCATCTTATCATCAATATCTCACACACATTGCCCCCTCTTGGCAAGCCCCTAATGGTATGGTCATGTGAGAACTGTCTCCAGGCCACCTGTCCACACACATATGTTTGTAAGATCTTCCACTGACTGAGTCAGTAGCTTGTGTACATACCAGTCCTCTTGACCTGGATGCAATCTCACTGGGGGTAGACATTTAAGAATATGCAGTAGTATTTACTCATGTGATCTCACGCTTGCATATATATATATATATATATATATATATATCTATATATATATATATATATATATATATATATATATATATTGTTACGGAACAGCAAAAGATAATGTACACTTTAAGTGAGAATACTAAAAATCACTACTGTCCCGTAAAGTTCCAGGTTCAAAACAAAGAGTTAGGTAAAATTACAAGTTAAAGTTTAATGCTCAAATTAACAACAAAACATTCAGGACTCATAAGGATAATGTAATGGCAAAAACAGGTTAAATATATGGTTAACTGCAATAGCCTCTATTAACACAAAATTAGCATGAGTAAATTTATCTAAGTCAGCCCTGTTAAAATGAGATACCAGATAATACTCAGTGAATGCCAGATATATTATTACAGATACAAAATATTATCAAAAATGACTGACAATAAGAACCTTACATGAATTACAAAAAAAGTTACTAGGCCTAAGAATTAACACCTTATGTTACACAGTACAAGAAAAAACGCAACAACACTTATACTCAAATTACACAGCTGCTAGATGGTTGGAGACTTCCTGAGCACTCACAATAATAACCGTACAGGGGAGGACAGAGATGTGAACAAAATGAGGAGTGGATCTAAGTGGCAATTAATGTAGAGACTGAGCTCATTATATATGGGGCGGCAGAGCTTGATACAACTTGTAAGAAGGACGCGCAAATGAAGCCATGGGGACAAAGAGTTGACAATCCCACTCTGAACAACAGAAAGAACGACTTACTCCACTATAATGGTAGAAGGGGGGACTGAGGCAGAACACGCTCGTGATCAAACATGCAGCATACTGTGCGTTATAATTACACAAAGGTTGATGAAATCATAGGCTATGTAACACCTCCCCACAAAGAAAAAGAAATTTACAAAGGATATTTCTTATTACTCTAAAACAATCTGTCTAAAGTCTAGATAAGCAATCTGCAATAACATTTTCTTTCCCCTTGACATGTTGTATGTCTAATGAATACTCCTGAAGAAGTAGACTCCATCTTGTCAATCTCTGATTTTTATCTTTAAACTTACTAAGGAATTTCAGTGGGTTATGATCGGTATAAATGACTATGGGGTCAAAACCAGAACACAAATAAAATTAAAAATGCTGTAAACCCAAAATCAAGCCCAAAAGCTCTTTCTCAATAGTTGAGTAGTTCTTTTGAGGTGGAGTGAACTTCTTACTGTAATAAGATACAGGGTGTTCAATACCCTGATCATCCTCTTGCAGCAAACCAGCCCCAGCTCCTGTATCACTTGCATCAACAGCCATCTTAAAAGGCTTAGCAAAATTTGGAGTAGCGAGCACTGGCTGACTTAATAGGATAGCTTTAAGTTTGTTGAAAGAGGATTCACAGTTATCGGTCCAGACAAATTTAACTCCCTTTTTCAGTAGGTCTGTAAGTGGTGATACAAGAATTGAAAAGTTAAGAACAAATCTCCTGTAATAACCTACCATTCCCAAAAATCTTTGTAGCTCTTTCCTACTTTTAGGTCTGGGAAGATAACTTATAACCTGAACCTTAGCTCCTGGTGGTGCAACATGTCCATCACCAATTACATACCCAAGGTACTGAACTTTAGCTTGACCAAACTCACACTTTGATAAATTAGCTACAAGATTAGCCTGAACCAAACGCTCAAGAAATTTACTGACATGGCATAGGTGATCTTTCCAGTTGTCACGGAAGATTAATACATCATCAATATAAACAACACACCCTGCCAAACCCTCTGTTACAACATTCATGAGCTTCTGAAATGTGGCTCGTGCATTCTTCATACCATATGGCATTACAGAACATGCAAAATTCTTTCCTAGTGTTAGAAAACATGAGATCTCCCTAGCACGTTCAGTCATAGGTACTTGCCAGTATCCCTTTAACAAATCAAACTGACTTATGTACCTAGCCTTTCCGATCTTGTCTATGCAATCTTCCACGCGAGGGAGAGGGTAAGTGTCTGTTTTGGTTATCTGATTAACACGTCTGTAGTCGATGCAAAGCCGCTGTGACCCACCTGGCTTAGGGACTAGAGTGACAGGAGAACTCCACTCGCTCTGACAGGGCTCAATCATCTTGTGGTCCAACAGGTAGCCGAGCTCCTTCTGGATGAGAGGAACTTTCACTGGGTTCACACGGTAAGGAGGCAGTTTAATTGGCTTTGCGTCTCCAACATCGACATCATGCATCAACACAGTGGTTCTTCCTGGAGTGGCAGGAACACTTGCGGGTACTCCTGCAGTAATGCCGAAAACTCCTGCCTTTCCTCGGGAGCTAGATGAGAAAGATTAGTCTGGAGATCATTCATGATATCAGGATTCTTCCCCAAACTATCACTCAGGCTCATGCTGCATGGGAAAACTTCACTTGCAGACTCGGGTGGAATAGCTACAGTGCAGACTGGATTATTTTCATCCCGCCTGTGATATAACTTTAGCATGTTGATGTGACATAGTTGCTTGTTCTTTCTACGATCTAGTGTGGCGATGACATAGTTGACATCACTGAGTTTCTTCTCCACGAAATAAGGACCACTAAACTTGGCTTGAAGAGGTTGCCCATGAACCGGTAGCAGAATCAAAACTTGATCTCCTGGCTGAAAGTGGCGTAACCTGGACTTCTTATCATACCAAGTCTTCATCTTCTCCTGAGCAGCTCCTAAATTCTCTCTCGCCAGCTGTAAAGCAGTGGACAGCCGTTCTTTGAACTTCATCACATACTCCAGCAGGTTGACGTCATCATCCTCTGACAGCCAGCATTCCTTGAGTAACTTAAGGGGTCCTCTTACTTCATGGCCAAACAGTAGTTCAAAAGGTGAGAAGCCCAGTGATTCATTTGGAGATTCTCTTGCAGCAAACACAACGAATGGAAGACATTTATCCCAGTCTTTCTGATGTTCCAAACAGTATTTTTTGATCATCGATTTGAGTGTTTGATGATATCTCTCCAACGCTCCTTGGGTCTGGGGATGGTAAGCTGAAGACGTGATCTGGGTGATGCCCAACTCTTTCAGAGACTGCTTGAAAACGTTTGACATGAAATTACTTCCCCGGTCTGACTGTACCTCCTTGGGCAGACCAAACTTTGTGAAGAACCCTAGCAATTCCTTAACCACGTTCTTTGCTGAGATATTTCTAAGTGGAATGGCTTCAGTATAACGAGTAGCCATATCAATCAGGGTCAACACATAAGAAAATCCTGAAGAAGTCTTAGGAAGAGGGCCCACAATATCCACCAACACACGGGTGAATGGCACCTCAAAAGGAGGAATGGGAACTAGAGGTGCAACCTTTTCAGTCTGATTACACTTCCCCACAACTTGACAGGTGTGACAAGACTTACAATACCAGGAAACATCCCTGAAGATACCTGGCCAGTAGAAGTGTTTCAAAATGCGTGCCACAGTCTTCCTCACTCCAAGGTGTCCTGCCAAACTGGAATCATGAGCCACTCTAATGATATCCTGCCTACAAACACGAGGGATGACAACTTGATGTACAACCTCCCATTCACAGTCAGCTGATGCTGTTGGGGGTCTCCACTTCCTCATAAGTACTCCTGACTTTATATAATAACAAGTAGAAGGCACCAGCTGACTCTTCCTCACTGCAAGCAGAGTTAGCTAGACCTTTCAACTCAGGGTCAGCAACCTGCAACTCAACTAACTCTTGACGAGACAAATTATCAACACTACGGGGTACTGCCTCATCTGGTGAGTGGTCCAAATTAGCAAGAAAAGTGTCAGCTAGGATAACATCATCATCATCATTATCCTCTAAATCACCAGTAACTTTAGACTTAGCCCTAGTGACAGCACATGCAGGGAACACATCAGGGACATCACAATCCTGGGACGCAGCCACTGGCTCACTAGACAACTGAGGAGCTGGACACACTTGACTTCCACCAATATCATTTCCAAGTAAGAAAGTTACACCTGACATTGGAAGTGTCTCAACCAACCCAACCATAACGGAACCATTAGCAAAACCAGACTCTAAATTCACTCTGCACAGAGGGACAGAGAAGTAATTATTCCCTACACCTTGTAAGATTACAGTGTCATCAGAGGAATTAACATTAGAGCCTAGAACACTGGTCAGCATAAGGGATTGGCAAGCACCTGTATCACGATATATTTTAACTGATTTCCTGTCATTACTGTCCAGAGGACTGACAAAACCATCAGACAGGAAATTAGCACATGAACTCTTGAGTGTCACCCACGTTACTGCTCAAAAGAGGAGCTCCATCATGAGAATTTAATTTACCCCTCTAAGCAGGTTCAGTTAACTCAGTTAAGGAATTCTGGGAACCTTCAAGGGTGGACACTAGACCAATTGACTGAATATTTAAAGACTCCTTTTTGTTCACATTACGCTGTCTCCTGAAACATTTCTCCGTAGTATGACCGAGCTTACTACAATAAGTACATTTACTTTTCTGAAATCTAGAGGTGAAACTGGTATTTACTTCCTGAGAAACATCATCTTTATTCTCTTTCCTGTTACCTCTACTCTGAGTAGAGGCAACGTACTTACTCTCAGCTTTCCCTTTTTCTCTAGAATATCTCTTGTGAGTGAGAACATATTCATCAGCTAAAATTGCAGCATCAGACAAATTATCTATTCTTTTCTCATCAAGATATAGGCTTACATCTTTACTAATACACCTTTTGAAGTCCTCCAGCAAAATCATCTGCTTAAATTTACCAAAATCAGAATCCTCATTCTTAAAATTTAACCACTGCTCTAACAGATCTTCTTTGATTTTTGCATACTCAACATGGGATTGCTTATCTTGCTTGTAAGTTGTCCTAAATTTTACTCTATAGGCTTCAGGAACAAGCTCATAGGCCTTAAGAATCAAGCTCTTAACTACATCATAATTATCAGATTGATCCTGAGGCAAAGATGCATAAGTTACTTGAGCTTTACCGGTGAGAACAGTTTGAAGGAGTACTGGCCAATACTTTTTTGGCCGATTAAAACCTGTAGCTACCCTCTCAAACAACTGAAAATACTTTGTTAAATCAGATTCATTAAAAGGAGGGACAAGTTTAACATTTTTAGCCACATCAAAATCATCAGAGCTAGATGATCCAGTTCCACCTTGTTTCATGCGATACTCATGGTCTGCCTGAATCCTAGCAAGTTCAACTTGTGCCTCAGCCTCCTTAGCACGGGCCTGAAACTCCGCCTCCTTAGCCTGAGACTCCGCCTCCTTAGCACGAGCCTCCTGCAGGGCTAGCTGTAACTTTGCTAATTCAATCTGCGTTTGCTCATTTGGAGGAGTTACATTAAACAAGCTTTCATTAATCATGTCAACAATTTGATCTTTAGAATGATGAGAGCAAACAGCAATTCCCAATTGTTGAGCAACAAGCTTAAGTTCATTCTTTGTTCTGTTTTCTACATCACACACTGTTTGCACATTTGACAAAAAATCTTTGGCTTCATCAAGCGTAGTAATAGTAGACATCATGAATAAATCACAGTCACAAAATATCAAGCAATATCCTTATGATAATATCCTGAATATCCTGATAAGAGGTCGCCAAATTTATGTTACGGAACAGCAAAAGATAATGTACACTTTAAATGAGAATACTAAAAATCACTACTGTCCCGTAAAGTTCCAGGTTCAAAACAAAGAGTTAGGTAAAATTACAAGTTAAAGTTTAATGCTCAAACTAACAACAAAACATTCAGGACTCATAAGGATAATGTAATGGCAAAAACAGGTTAAATATATGGTTAACTGCAATAGCCTCTATTAAAACGAAATTAGCATGAGTAAATTTATCTAAGTCAGCCCTGTTAAAATGAGATACCAGATAATACTCAGTGAATGCCAGATATATTATTACAGATACAAAATATTATCAAAAATGACTGACAATAAGAACCTTACATGAATTACAAAAAACGTTACTAGGCCTAAGAATTAACATCTTATGTTACACAGTACAAGAAAAAACGCAACAACACTTATACTCAAATTACACAGCTGCTAGATGGTTGGAGACTTCCTGAGCACTCACAATAATAACCGTACAGGGGAGGACAGAGATGTGAACAAAATGAGGAGTAGATCTAAGTGGCAATTAATGTAAAGACTGAGCTCATTATATAGGGGCCGGCAGAGCTTGATACAACTTGTAAGAAGGACGCGCAAATGAAGCCATGGGGACAAAAAGTTGACAATCCCGCTCTGAACAACAGAAAGAACGACTTACTCCACTATAACGGTAGAAGGGGGGACTGAGGCAGAACACGCTCGTGATCAAACATGCAGCATACTGTGCGTTAAAATTACACAAAGGATGATGAAATCATAGGCTATGTAACAAAATATATATATATATATATATATATATATATATATATATATATATATATATATATATATATATATATATATATATATATATATATATATATATATATATATATATAATCGTGAATACTGAACTTGACTCCGTGTGAATCTTGTGGATCACTTGGAGGCGATGTCTTGGCTTGTTTACCTTCCCCAGTCGTCTGTCCTCGGTAAAACCGGGCAAAAAATTACGCGTAAACGATCTTGGTTTTGGGACGGTTCTTCAGACCGGATGATTTATGATGGTGAATGAGAGTATTTACTCAACATTAAATTTCTGCCCACATAGAGACTGGATGAGTCAAGATACCCACTAGGCATACTTTACACTCTGAACAAACTATGTATTAAGAATCTAACTTGCACTAAATGTAGCAGAAATTAAATAATATAGGACCACTGAAATGGCGGATTGCCATCACATGCCATCAGTGATATTTTAATTTCAGTTTATGATAAATATAAACAATTCATGATACGTTATATATACGTGTTCTATTTGTATTATTTATATTACGGCATATGACATTACCATGATTCACAATTTCACACAACAGTGTAAATATTTAACAAATAAAATTATGCTTTTTAAACAGCGCGGGAATGTGTTTACTGCTACAGTGGAGCCATCTGACGGAATACTAGGCTTTTCAGAAGCACCCCATTAAGAAGGAACGGAACATGTATTCACTGCTTGCAAATATGAGAATAGCATTCACATACATAAATAAAGACATGCTAAGAAAGATAATAACATCATTCATCAGACCAACCCTGGAGTATGCGTCAGTTGTCTGGAGTCTTCATCTAAAAAAAAAAAAAAAATAGATAAGAGTGAAAAAGTTCAAAGGGCCGCTACAAGATGGATACCAAGCTTCAGGGTTCTAAGCTATGAAGAAAGACTAGAAAAACTGAATCTACCTACACTACAGGAGAGAAGGAAAAGAGGAGACATGATTATGCTATATAAATGCATATCAGGGAAGGAAAGAATAGACATAAATGATCACATAACCTATGGGGATGCATCAGCAAGAGGACACCACAATAACTGCAAAAAACAGAGGCGATAAAGACGTAAGGAAATTAAGTTTCCCAAATACCGCAACTGATCAGTGGAATGCACTACCGAATGAAATAGTGTGTGCCAAAACAATTCATAACTTTAAGGATATGTACGATAACAATGGTTTTAAGACATGGGACAGTAGGAGCTTGACTCATTTCTGTGAAGATACAGTTAGGTAAGAACAATTAGGTAAGAGTACACACAAACACACACACACACAAACACACACACACACAATCGCCCTCATTTGAAGTGCAACTTTAAATCTTACCCACACAATTCTTGAGCCAACTGATCCATTCTCTCTTATACTCTCTTTCCACCTCTTGCACACAGCAGTAGACACTTCTTCTTTTGCCCTCTCATTCTCACCATCTCCCGCGCATACACCCCATCCTTTCTCCCATTGTCTCACATTCTCAACTTTCCATTTAATATCAGTTAATCCACATATTTGTACATCCGCTTTTGCACTCTCAAGCACCTGGACAATCTCTCTTTCACCTCATCATTTGCACCCTTTACATTCCATGTCGCAATCCGTACCATGTTCTATGCTCGGTTCTCACTAGTCACCTGTTTGTCAGTCCTGGTCTGAGGCTTCTTGTTCGTATTTATAGTTAATTGTTTTCCAGGAAGGGACATTAACCCTCCACCAACCCACTTGTTGTCACTAGGGAACGCGTGTTGGTGAGTTATAAGGTTACCACCCAGTGCTGTAAATGATTTCCTGGTTTAGGGGAAATCATCTGGTTTGTCACTCAGTGTAGAGCTACCTGAAAAACAGAGTTCTGATACACTAAGTGGGTGGATGATGGGCGTCCCCACTTACCCTTCTTAGCTATTATACTTACAGGACAAAATTAAGCATGGAGACGTCATTGAAATTTATGTTTGCAGTCTTCAAACGATTATATTAATGAAATATATACATTGTCCATAAACTGTGTAGCAGGGAGGAACTAGTCGTTGGCACAGGGAGACAACCGACTCTCTTGCTCGCTTTATTCCAACTAACTAAAGCCGCATTTTCGCTGGCCACTTTGGACCGGTTTAGACCGGTCTGGACTAATAAATGATCGCGAGAACGGGCTAATGTTGGTCCAATCCTGTCTGAGCCTGCTAATGGCTGCATGAGTGACTGGGCGTGGCCTAGAAGAATGTAAAGTCGGGGCATGGTGCTGATTACACAAATTTCATGCTTCCCCTCGACTTCTATCTCGGTCATTAATGCTTTAATAATCTTATTTCGTGCGATCTGTAGTAATACAAAGCCTAGGCAGCAGTGCCGAACAAGCAAATCAGCTGATTCAGTGTTGACTGTTTTGTCTCCAACGGAGAGGAATGCAAAAGTGTAAGTAGAAGCTTTCTGGTATTACCAGGAGATGTCCACCATCTTTAGCAAATCACCTTTGGAAGGAGTTATGAAAAGGGACAAAGGTAGAAAGCAGGATAATGGTAGAACGAATGCACAGACTAGAGAAGGCTTTTCAGAGTGAAATTGATGAAATTAAAAAACAGTTGCACATGCAGAAGGAAGAAAATGTAAATTTAGTAAAGGAGATTGATAAGAAAGACACAACAATAGATGAATTAATAGTTAAGGTAGGTACACTTAGAAGGAAGATTAGTGAAACTGCAAGTGCAGTTGTCAACCATGAGAGTATGATGGAAGAGTTCAGAAATGATACAGAGACAATAAGGCAAGCAAGCACTATGATAGATTATAGCAGTGATATTGAGAAGATAACCCAAGTAAATGAAGTGATGCAAAGCTACAAAAATGAACCACATATCCTGATATGGTGAAAATAAGGAAAAACTTAGAAACAAGAATTGAAGAAAAGAGAATAAGAAGGAAGTGAAGAAAATAATCCATAACAATCCAAAATTGGTCAAAGATTCAGCAGACATCAACAGATCTATTGTAATCACTGGTATAGAGGAAGAAATAAGAAACAAGATTTCGAGAGACAAAAAGGCGATGGCAAATGTAATGAACATATTGAAGGAAGTGTCAGAGGAAATCTGTAGTAAAGACACAGAGGAACACAAAAAGCTAGGGAAATATAAGAGAAATAAATCAAGGCCCCTGAAGGTAACCTTCCAGAGTGTAAACACCGTGAAGGAAATGGTGAAAAATGCTAACAACTTATGGAAAAAGAGGACTTCAAAAATGTATGGATAAAAAGATGCCTAACTCAGGAGGAACTTGGATTACTAAAAGAGAAGAGGGAGGAGGCAAAAACAAAGAATAAGGGAAGATCAGAGTAAGAGAAGAACACATTTTTTTACAAAGTAATTGGACTGCAGGTTCGTAAGTGGTACATAAACAGGAGGGAATAAAAAGGAGAAAGGTAGTAGGCCCAAGTCATGACAAGTATGTAAACAAGATGATTAAGTTGATGTACTCTAATGTAGATGGAATGGTATCTCAATTACTAGAGATGAACGAATATATCAAAGAAAAGGAACCACATATTGTTTGCCTAATTGAAACAAAATTAACACCGAGGATATCAAACGATTCAGTAAACCTAGAGGAATACAATAAATGGAGAAGGGATAGGAACTTAGAAAAAGAAGGAGGAATTATAATATTAACAAAGAAAAATCTTCAACTCGAGGAATTAGACCTAGATGTACCAACACAGGTAGAACTGATCTCATTAGAGATTATACCGGTCGCGTTGGCCAGTTTTTCTTGTGCCCCGCCCCCTACTGATGCCCCGCCCTCTTCCAGCTCTACTCGTTGCTGATTGGCTGAGATAATTATTCTTCTTACTGACAGAATAATGAGCCTTACCACGAAATAGTATCGTATTATTTACTTTTACTTTGAATTAATTTCTTTATGACAAAGGAAGCACTAAAATTTGCTAACTGAATCAAAATCAGTTTGAAAAGAACAAACCTGCCTCCTCCCACGACTGCAGCTCAGTTTTGCCGCCAAGAAAGTTTGGAGCTTGGCAATAACACATTACAGCTGTGCCGCTATTACTGTTAAACATATTAAGTCACCTATTTGTCATGGCTGGTAAGTTACCACAGTATTATAACCATATTGTAATTTTCCCTATTTATTTCCTTAATATCAGAGGTTTGAATATAGAAGTAGGAAAACGAAATGTCACTGGCTTCGCTTCGAAATAAGAAATCTCATTCTATTTACGTGAAGTCAGTAAAATCTTATAGAGGGAAAAGGGTTTTGTGTGTGTGTGTGGATACCACATTTAAGGAAAAATTTTAAAAAACTAAGTTCTTTGTAGAATGTGTACCTTTTTATTTTCATAGAGGGAACTTTCGTTACATTACAAACTTTTCAGGCCGATGACGTTCCTTGGTACTTTTTTCCAACATCCTTTGCTACAAAACATTTCCTAGTTAAATGGAAAACTTATCATTGCAATTAAGGGGTTAAGTAAAAGTTTTGTTGCTTCGATTAGCGAGAGCGCCTGACATATTTACCCAACATTGGCACGGCAAAGACTGGCTCAGAACTCCTACTCGGGCTGACGAGTGAATGGGCGTGCCAAGGGTGCGGGGCATAAGAGAAGCTAGCCAACGCGATGGGTATAGTACTTTTGAAGGGAAAGTAATTGTGGAAGATTTACATATGCCGCCCAAATCAAACATTTGAGAATATGAAGACCTGGCAGAGAAAATAATTCAAAGTATAACAGCATTACTACATAGACTGGAGGATAAATATGAAAGAATTATAGTAACTGGTTATTTAAATACAATTATAAACTGGAATACTCTAGATATAAAAAAACAGGAAAGCTGTTGGGAACTAAAGCTCCTGGACTTTGTGCAGGAGTTTTTCCTAACACAGCATGTAAACGAAAGCACTAGAAAAAGAGGACTTGACATACCACCAGAACTAGATCTTATATTTACTAGGCAAGAAAATGATATTGACATTATAAAGTATCACCCTCCATTCGGCAAAAGTGACCACGCAGTATTAAGTTACAACTTCAGGATTTCATATGACTTAGTATGGGATTAATGAAAGTTACAGAAAGAGCCTTAACAACAAAAAGGGCAACTATCATAACCTAAAGAAATAGTTCTTAGAAATAGATTGGGAAAAAGAGCTTATATGACAAGATTTACATGTTATATATAGAAAATTCTGTGAACTTTATGAAACATGAGTCCAGAAGTACAACACACAGCACATAGACGCAGAAAAGAAAAGAAAGAAATGGTTTAATACAGAATGTAAAAAATCAAAAGAAAGAAGGGATTTTGTTGTGGAATAGATACAGAAGACACAATAGTGAAAGGGCATATAACAACTCTTAACATGCAAGAAACGATTGTACAAGAATAGGGAGGGAAGCCCAAAAACAGTTTGAGGAGGACATCGTATATAAAAGTAGTGATCAACCGCAGCTATTCTACAGCTACATCCGAAGCAAAACCAAAGTCAAAGATAAAATACAATCCATTCCAGATGAGGGGATCACCTACACACGAGAATGATATTTGTGAAGCACTAAATAAGAATTTCAATTAGTTTTTACGGAAGAAAATAATTTTGAGAGGGATTATATAGAACATGCATGCCCACACATACTACCAAATATACAAATACCAGAAAAAGAAATACCGGAGGAGCTAAGTAAATTACACAAAGGAAATGGTCCTGATGATATTTCATGTTGGGTACTACATGAATGTAAAGGAGTTAAGTAAACCATTATTTTTAATTTTCAAGGAATCCTTGGGACAAGGTAAGCTACCTGATATTTGGAAGAAAGCAAACATTGTTCCCTTATTCAAGAAAGGGAATAGACAAAATCCACTCAACTACCGACCAGTATCACTAACCAGTGTTGTAAACAAGGTATTAGAAAAGCTGATGAGAAAAGTTTGGGTAAATCATCTAGAAGAACACAATATGATAACAAAGTCAGTTTGGTTTCAGAAAGAGAAAATCATGTGTTACTAATTTGTTGAGCTATCAGAGTAACAGAAACATTACAGAACAGAGAAGGATTGGTGGACAGTATCTATTTAGATTTCAAGAAAGCATTTGACAGAGTACCGCACCAAAGACTTTTTTGGAAACTGTACCATCAAGGAGGAATCCAAGGCAAACTATATTGTTGGATGCAAGATTTTCTGAAAAAAAGGGAAATAAGAACAGTACTAAGGGGAAATTACTCATCATGGAGAGAAGTGACTAGCAGAGTTCCACATGGCTCTGTGCTGGCACCAATTATGTTTTAAGTGTATATAAATGATATAGACAGTAACATTGGAAATGAAAACTATCTAATATGTTTGCTGATGATGCAAAATCTATCTACCTATCTATAGCCCGACGCCCTAATCCCGCAAAGGGTGGCTACGGACAAAACGCCTCCAAGTCGCTCTGTCACCCACCATCTAACTACCCTCCCCCAACTCACACTCCCTTCCCTCATATACCTCTCAACTCCATCCCTCCACCTCATCCTCGGTCTAACCCTCCCTCTCCCTCCCTCCACCTCACCTACATACACCCTCTTAGTTAGTCTTTCATTCTCCATTCTCTCCACACGTCCAAACCACCTCAGTGTATTTCTCCTAATCTCAACCACACCCACATCCACCCCACAACGTTCCTTCATTCGTCAACCTGTCCCTCCATCACACTCCCTTCCCTCATATACCTCTCAACTCCATCCCTCCACCTCATCCTCGGTCTAACCCTCCCTCTCCCTCCCTCCACCTCACCTACATACACCCTCTTAGTTAGTCTTTCATTCTCCATTCTCTCCACACGTCCAAACCACCTCAGTGTATTTCTCCTAATCTCAACCACACCCACATCCACCCCACAACGTTCCTTCATTCGTCAACCTGTCCCTCCATGTCACTCCACATGCTACTCTCAAGTAACTCATTTCCACTGCTCTCACTGTTGACTTGTTCCCATCTTGCAAGGTCCACGCCTTGCTTTCATACGTCAGGATAGAGATCAAAATACTATCATGCAGTGACTTTTTCCACACTCACCTCCCTATTTCTCATCGCTGCTTTCAGTGAACCAACAACCTTCCTTCCCTGCTGTACCCTTTCATGCACTTCCTCAGAATGCACTCACATTCTCCATATCCTCACCACCCAACCTCACTGTACAGTCTGTGACTTCATTTCTCTCAAACACCATAACTTTACTCTTGTTTACATTAACTTTCAGATTCCTCTTCCTACACACTGTTCCAAACTCATTCATCAAACCTTGCAACTCCCATTCATCTTCAGTCAACAATACTGTATTTTCAGCAAACAGCAACACCGGAATCTTCCAAATCTCACCGTCATTCATTAGAGCCATCCCCACATCCACTGCCCTACCTTGCACCTCCTTTACAACCCCATCCATGTATATATTAAACAGCCATGGATATATCACACAACCCTGTTTCAGTTCCACATTGAGATCAAAGAACTCACTCAGCTCACCATCCACTCGCACCGCAGCCCTAGCTCCGTCGTACATACTCTTCACAGCACTCGGCAATTTCCCCTCCACTCCATATATTCTTAATACCTTCCACATACCTTGCCTATTTATTCTGTCATAAGCCTTCTCCAAGCCCATGAAGGCAGCTTACACTTTCTTTCCCTTCTCTAGATACTTCTCCACTAAACATCTTAGAACAAATATCTGATCTACACACCCTTTTCCCGCCCTAAATCCCCCTTGTTCATCTCCATCTAGCTCCTCTGTCATATGCCTAACCCTATCATGAGTATTCTGCCATATATTTTTCCAGTCACACTAAGAAGGCAAATACCCCTATGGTTACCACATACTTCTCTCTCCCCTTTTCCTTTGTATAAAGGAACAATTATACCTGATTTTCAGTCCTCTGGAACTCTTCCCTCTTCCCAAGCCAATCTACACATCTTCCATATCCACTTCTCAAAAATCTCGCCCCCGTACATCAGCATATCACCACACACTCCATCAATTCCTGGGGCCTTTCCCATCTTGATCTTCTGCATTGCTTCCACTACTTCCGCCCTACTGATCTCTTCCTCCCTCCTTTCATCTCTTCTTCTCTCAGCCTTTCCCCAACCACTTATACTTGCACTGCTCTCACTCTCTACATTCAACAAATCATCAAAGTGCTCCTTCCATCTCCTCAATTTCTCTCTCTTCTTCACCAACAATCTATTATTCCTATCTTTCACTCCCCTACTATTTCCCCTTTCACACTGCCTTACTTTCTTTACCTCCTTCCAAAACAATTTCTTACTCTCACTCCACTTCACACTCAGATTCCTCCCAAACTCTTCATCCACTTTCGTCTTACTGTCCTTCACCAGTCTCTTCACCTCCCTTCTCCTGCTCACATATACCTCTCTCTTCTCTCTCTCATCTTCTCCCCTACCTCTACTCGCTAACCATTCACTATATGCCTTCTTCTTTTGTGCCACAGCTCGTTTCACCTCATCATTCCACCATGCTGTCCCTTGCACACCCCTGCAGCTCCTCCTCACTCCACAAACCACCTCACATGCTGCGCCTATCTCTTCCGTGAATATCATACATACGTCTTCCACCCCTTCCATCTGCTGTAGCTCATACCTTCCCAATCTTTCTTCCACTATGCTCTTATACTCTGCCCAAACAGCAATATCTTGCAAATTCTCCATTCTTCTCACAAGAGCTGTTTCCTTCCGTCTTCCCCTTCGTCGCTTCAACCAATTTCTTTGCAGCTTTACCTTGGCCATCACTAATTGATGGTCCGAGACTTCATTCCCCCACCCTCACCACACTCTTGCATCCAACATTTGTCTACTCATTCGCTCATCCACACACACGTAGTCTATCATTGCCTTTCGTTCAACAAGTTCACCATCCATCCTCCTTATTACTCTCCATGTATACCGGTGGATCATCTTATGCCGAAAGTAGGTGTTGGCTATTGCAAAAATACAAAGGAGAATTATTAACAGACTCATGTAAAGAGCTACAAGAAGAATTAAATAATCTTCATGAAAAGAGCAATATATGGGAAATGGAATTTAATGTGGACAAGTGTCATGTAATCATGTTTGGTAAAAGTGGAAAGACCTGATTGGGATTATAAGTTAGGAAGCAACACCCTACACACAACAGGAAAAGAGAAGGAGCTAGGTGTTATTATCAATAACAGACTCTCCGGCTGACCACATCAGTGATAAGGTACGGAACATGCATAAACTGCCTGCAAATATGAGGATAGCATTCACATACATAAATGAAGAGATGCTAAGAAAGATAATGTCATTCATCAGACCAACCCAGGAGTATGCGTCAGTAGTCTGGAGTCCTCATCTGAAAAAAACACATACTGTATATAAGATTGAAAAAGTTCAAAGGGCTGCTACAAGATGGGTACCAATCT
>NC_136999.1:42295750-42303250 GCF_032717465.1 Coenobita brevimanus | reverse complement strand
TCACCTCCGAAGTCGAAGAGACCTCGATTCACACGTTACGACCAACGGGTGTCTGAATGGAAAATGTGTCATTGAGCTTAGTGAATTTGTTACTTCTGTATTGCAATTGCCAGAAGAGTGGTGGGAAAAGGTTATAGAGATACTGATTTGGGTTGTGTGTCCCCATGATGGCCGTGAGATGGGTCTTGATTCCGTGGAGCTGGTGCGCGTAGGCAGGTAGGGCAATGGCTACTTCGGCCAGGGGTGCAAGATCGTAGCGCAGGGAGACTACCTCGCCTCCTGAGCCGACCAAGGCCCCGGGACGTACTCCACCATCGTCCTGACCCAACCCAGACCCCAGGAGGGTCAGCACTGCCAGCAGGGAGATCGCTAACATCGTACCTAGAATATCAGGGTAGAGTTAATGGGAGAGGTCCTGAAAAGGTTGATGGGCAGAGCGCAGTTTGGACCAATATTGATTGGTTGATGAATGAGTATGTGTAGGTGGAGATGAAAGAGACTGAGGGATGTGTGGAGGGGAAGGGGGGTCAGGAGGTTGTGTAAGTGACTCTTCCAACATGAGGCCACGGGGTGCTCGCTTGAAGTCATCGAAGTGGACCCATTTGGTGTCCTTAGTGGACAGGTCCTAGAGGTGAAATTTGTTGCCTTGTTGAGTGAGGATGCAGTGGGGCCCTGTATATTTATCATCCAACTTAGAGGAACGCTTATGGGAATGAGCAAAGACAAGATCGCCTATATTGATAGTGATAGGAGAGGTGGATTTATGTTGGTGCTGCAGCATGTCCTCCCGAGAGGAAGCCAAAGTGGATTGGACATACTGGTGGATTGCCTGGAAGTTGGCCAATTTTAGTTTAACATAATCATCCATGTTGTAGATGGGTTCTGGCTTTGAGGATAAGAGAGAGTATGGGAGGTCCTTGTCAAAACCAAAGAGGACGAAGAAGGGAGATTCGGCAATGGATGCATTGATGGAGCTATTGATTGAGGATGCCACTTGGGGAATCCAGTCATCCCAGAACGAACTATGGGAACCTAGATATCTAAGGCACTCTAAGATTTTTCGGTTGTGGCGTTCTACAAGGCCATTGGAAGCTGGATGGTTAGGCACGACATTGCACTTACTGATATGAAAGCGGCGACAGATCTCATCTAGAAGGCTATTGTTGAACTCTGTACCGTTGTCAGTAAGAATGGTATGAGGTGTACTGAAAGGGCAAATTACGTGATCTACAAAGGCACTTGCAACACTCTTCGTGGTCTTGTCGGAGAGGGGTACGAGGACACAGTAGAGGGAGAAGTGGTCGACCGCTACGAACAAGTATTCAGCGTCGGATTCCGTGAGAGGTAGTTTTAAGAGATCGATTGAGACAGTTTCCCATGGTCGTGACGGGATTGGGTATTGTAAGAGTGGTGCAGGTAAGACGGTTGATCCTTTGTGGCGGTGACAGGAGAGGCAAGAGTCACAGTGGGCATTGATATCGCGGCGCATGGTTGGCCAATAGTATTTGAGACGTGCTTGGCACAAGCATCGGTCTTTACCTGGATGGGAAGCTTGAGGGGTATTATGATCAATGTGAAGAACCGTTGATATCAGGGCAGTGGGGACAACAAGTTAGCGTACTTCGCGATTGGGTATGTCTCTTCCTGTTGGTAGTGTTTTCCTGTACAAGAGATCATCATCTAGCATGAACTCATTTAGTGATACTGGCAGAGGAGGTAAGGTCGAGGCATCGCCAGATTCTAGGAAATAAATGACTTTGGACCATATAGGGTCTTGGCGCTGAAAGTTTCGAACAACTTCTGACGTTAGTGTAGTGTTTTCAGTTACTTCAGGCTGCAGTGATGTTATAGCTGCTGCTACGTGACGTGAGAGTGCGTCTGCGACTACATTCAACATGCCTGGTACATATTGAAAAGTGGGATTGAAGTCCTGGATGATGACGGACCATCTATCTAGCCTACCTGTTAGGTTGCGGTTCTTGAACAAATCACATAGTGGAACGTGGTCTGTTTGGATATGCACTGAATAACCAAGACTATATCTCTGAAATGTTTCAAAGACCAGACTACCGGTAGCGCTTCGAGATCTGTGACACTGTAGTTACATTCAGCGGTTGTAAGGGTGTGACTAGCATATGCTATTATGCGCTTCCTTGATGCTTCATCGAGTTGCATCAAAACAGCACCAAGTCCAGTGCCTGAGGCGTCTGTACAGAGAAGGAAGGGTTTGGTATAATCAGGGAATGCTAGAACAGGGTCATTTACAAGAGCTGTCTTTAGCTTTTGGAAAGCCTGTGACTCGTCGTTAGTCCAAATAAAGGGCACGTTCTGCTTGAGTAAGTGGGTCAGAGGAGCAGCGATCTTTGCGTAGTCTTTAATGAATCTACGATAATAGCCACTGAGACCCAGGAAACTTCGTACAGCTTCGGTAGTGGTAGGTTCTGGGAAGTTAATAATCACTTTAGTTTTATCTTCATTAGTATGAATGCCTTGTGCGTGTACGACATGGCCTAGGAATTTGATTTTCTTTTTCAGGGAGTCACAGTTACTGAGATTGATTTTCAGGCCTGCGAGCTGGAGGCGTTCAAAGACTTGCTGGAGCTTGGTAAAATGGTCAGGGATGGATTTACTCACAACAATGATATCATCTAGGTAAGCAAAAAGAGAGTGTCCCATCATACCGCTGAAGACTGAGTGGATAAGTCACATGAACACGGAAGGAGCATTTCTCAGACCAAAAGGGAGTCTCTTAAACTGAAAATGTCCGGAAAGGGTGCTGAAGGCTGTAACTGGGCGAGAGGACTCTTCCATTTCGACCTGCCAGTACCTGCTGAGGAGGTCTAAAGATGAAAACACTACGTTATTTTCACCAAGGGATTCTAGGAAATCAGTGAGGACGGGTAACAGGAAACAGTCTGGAACGGTGACAGAATTGACATTATGATAGTCGACTACTGGTCTAAAGTTGCTGTCCTTCTTTGGTACTAAGAAAAATGGGCTATTCCATGGACTGAAGGAGGGTTCAATAATGTCCTGGTCTAACATGTTCTGCACCATTTGATCTGTTTGCTTTCTCTGGCTGTGAGGAAATCGATACACTGGCGTGTAAATTGGCTGAGTTCCTGGTAGTAGTTCAGTCGTATGTTTGACAAGGTCTGTTCTGCCCATCGGTTCACCGGGTAAGGCAACCACGTTTCTGTACGAGGTCAAAAGGTCGAGGAGTTGTGGCGTATTTTCTGGGAAATCCGTGTAAGTGAGATGTGAGAGCATATCGGGTAAATATGTCGGCGCAGATCCCGTAGAGTTAATAGTACATACACCGATTGGCGTACTGCCATTAGTCTGTATAGTAGGAATTGAGGAATCCTGGCACACCTTTACGGCCGCTGGGTATACTAGGAAGTCTCCAATCGTTACACCACTTTTAAGTTTTAGTGGAGCATTTGTGACATTGAGCAAGTACAGGTAGCATAAACTGTCCTCTAAGACTGTACACCACGCTGACTCATAAGTCAAGCCATTCACACAACACGTCTCAGGTAGTGTTAGTACATCCACTCCTTCTTTTGCACCGGCAACACAGAGACTTTGGTGAACTCATGCGATAACAAAATTGTGCACGTATTCATTACTGCACGTTTCGTCTCTGTGTGTTGGAGAAGATCATTCACACTGTGTGAGCTAGGTAACTGAGACATGTCTGAGTCAGCGATAGTGTTGTCGGGAGAGGAGGTAAGAGCCATTTCTGAAGGCTGAGAGGATGTACCAGTAGACATTGAGGAATTTATGTCCTTGCTCGCAGTCAGTAAAGGAATGATCTCTGTATTCTCAGATGATGATAGTGGTGGTTTGGGCTGGTCTGGACTTTTTGGTAGTGATTGGGACAGAGGTATCTGAAGGACTGATTTGATCGTAAGAACAGGACGGGGACATTCCATACTGTACACTGTGAATCCAGAAATGTCTATATTACCACAGGCAGGTAATAATGCAATGGAGTGTTGTGCCATGGTGGAGGAACCAATAAGGGCATCTGCGGGATACTGCAAGTCATTAGTGACATGAAAGTCAATTGGGATAGGTGGCAAATCTCTGTGTAGTTTGACTTCTAAGGTGACTCTTCCCTTAACCTTAAACTCTGAGCCTTCGACACCACATAGGCAAATGTCTGATGGTTCTAGGAAACTGACGTGGTTGTGATGTCATTGAATAAGATTTAAGGAATTATCGGAGATCAGATTTACTATAGATCCTGTGTCCAAGAAGAATGACGTTGGTATGTCATGACTGCATACGAGAATGACTAAACCCGAGGATGTTATGGGACCAACATCGCGGATGGGGAGTTGGGTTTCTGGTTCTAGGTGATATTGGGCCGATACGGGTGTGGCGCTTCCCCCGACTGGTGGCGGTTGAGGTAACGACATTCCTCAGTGGTGTGAGTCATGCTGGATTTGTGGTATTTGCATCTTGGATGACGGGAGCGGAAAGGCGTACACTGTCTGGTTTGGGAGTGAGAACGTCTGTATTTATGGTCGCAACTGGTTTCTCGATGTCCAGGATGACCACAGTGCCAGCAAAGAATCGAAGATTGTCTGTTCCGTCAGGCGCTAGATTGATCACAACCTGCAAGACGAGAATGATGCGTGGCAGGTCTGCCGCTTGTGGTGGGACAAGAGCGAGATTGGTCTGGGGTAGTGGAGGTGTGACAGACTGAGGAGGCCAAGTGTTGGGTGGTGTCCTGATGCGTGTAGTTCGAATCTGTTCTTTCATTAATAGCTTTAGTGACCTAAATAATTTTATCTCCTGGACTGAAATCTATTTCCAAGGCTAGCTCTCGCTGTGTAGGAGTAAACCAGTGAAGGAATCTCAGGTAACCGATTAAGTCAGCAAAGTTGGTGAGTGAAACCACTGGAACGCCGTTTTTGTGTTCTAACCATTTCGTGCCTACAAGTAATTGGAGCATCTCGCTACTAGTTGCTTTCATGGCGGTGGCAGCTTCGCGGAGCTTGGCATGTTGTGCTGGGACCCTCAAGTCCTCATCCATTTGGTTTAGGAGATTAATGAATCCCATGAGAGATGTGGTATTTGAATGCTGGCAACAAAGGCTGATGAGTTCCGTACAAAAACCAGCAAAGGTAGTAATGCTATCGAAATGGCCTGCACGGATCGCGGATCCGATGTCCGATTTGCTGTGGTGCAAGCGACCCTTGAGGTAAGCTACTTTGAGCGATTCATCGGTAATCTGCCGATTGCGGATGTCGATTTTGACTTCTCTGAGGAAATCATAGACAGACCAAGTTGGGTCCTGGCCGGTAAATTTGGGACGATTGGCATCGTCGAGATAGATAGACTGTGGAGGGGAGGCCATGGCTGGAAGTGCGGAAGTGCCGGAAGGAGAGGAGTGGGAGAGAGAGAAGGCAGTGGTAGTTAAGGGAGAGCAAGATGGGGTATGAAGTGAGGCAGGAGAGTGAAACGATACGGGAAGGAGTAGAGGAAGAAGAAGGGAGTGTAGAGGTAGGGGTAGAGGAAGAGGTATCTGGATTTACGAGTGTAGGATGGGTAGTAAGTGTTCTACGGGAAGTGAAACGGGAGTCTGAGGTACAGGTCGGTGGTACTCGTTGCCACTTCTTAAGAGAGTGATCATGTTAGAGTCGGCAGGTGATGTTTCCGGGTCGAGAGGGCTGGTGTTAAGCGGCTGATGTTGAAAGTATGACATTTAATGCGGCAATGGAAGATGTGATGAAGGATGAAGATGGATATGTAGGTGGAAATGTATAATATAAAGATGAGAGAATGTAATACATGAGTAGGTGTGAAAACGAATGAAGGTGAGGAGATGGAGGGTTTAAATAAAAGGCGAAGGATGAGATGGATAATAAATAACGTAGGTGAAGAAGAAAACGGGGTAATGAAAGTGAGATGGAATTTTTACAAAATATCCAATCTGTAGAGAAAATCGAGGATAATCTCTATAGAAAGGTAAGGTATACTATAGTTACACAGTAGAGATGGGACTGACGAGATGTATGACGTGCTGGCCGTAGCGGGGCTGGGGCGGGGCGGGGCGGGGCGGCAGTGGGGGGACAGCTGGTCGGAGATGAGAGTGGCTGGGGACGAGACTGGAGTGATATGTTGGATGAGTCTTAGAAGAGGCGGAACTTCTCGCTGGGCTTAAGTCGAGACGGGAAGAGACGCTCCGATGAGTCACCGGCAGGAAGTTGCGGTCCCAGAAGGCTCAATGCAGACTACATGTGAGGGCAGGGTGTGGCGGCGTCGGGACCGGTGGTGGGGGTGAGGGGAGATGTTGGTACAATGGAGGTGTAGAGCTGTTGAGTCGCAAATTCAGAGAATGGCGGTGGGCAGACAGTGATAAGTGGCACCGTGGGGACAGGATTTATGATGAGTTCGGAACAGGTGCTGGGAACAGGTGAAACAGGTGCGTAGGTTGGCGATGGTGACACTTGCGGTCAGGAACAAGGTGTGTGGGTGGGGTTGTTTGAGAGGTGAGCATTGGCGAGAGAAATTGTACACCCGGAAGCACTGCCGGTTATTACACAACGAGAGGCACTGAGGAGGGGTTAGGCTGTGAGATGCAAGACGTCGTGTATCTGTTGGTGGCACTAAATAGTGTAGGAGGCGGTCAGAATCTGATGGTCCAAAACACCGTTGTTACCAAATGTATCTTGCAATACTTTGGTGATAGAAATTCCGTGTACAAACAGCTAGTTAAGGAGTTTATTACGAGCTCACAACAAAATAGTCTGCCCTTCTTGAGTCTCTGCTCTGAACTGACGCAGTAGCGCCTTCTCCCAGGCTTGGACTCTGGGAAAGCATGCTAGGTCAGCAAGTTTAGTGGGGGCAAGTATGCACTGGGGAGGGAGCATATATACATCGGGGGTAGACATATTGTAGGGGGGGGTAGATATATGTATGGATATATAGATACACATACAAATAGATAGATATAGAGACACATATAGAAATAGATGTTTATGTATATATATATTTATACTGCGTATATATAGATAGATAGAGATATATATTGATTGATATAGAGAGTTAGACAGAGAGATAGAGAGATACATAGATTATATATATACATATACTGTGTGTATATATATATATATATATATATATATATATATATATATATATATATATATATATAGAGCCTATCTCTCTCTCTCTCTCTCTCTCTCTCTCTCTAGAGAGTGTATGTGAGGTGGAGGGGGAAAGAGGGAGGGGGAGGCCGAGGATGAGATGGAGGGATGGGGTGGAGAGTATAATTATGAGAGATGGGGGTGTGAGTTGGGAGCAGGGGAGTGAAATGGCGGGGGACAGGGCGACTTGGAGGCGATTTGTTTGTGGCCACCCCAAACGGGACTGAGGCGTCTGGCAATAGACAGATATATATATATATATATATATATATATATATATATATATATATATATATATATATATATATATATATATATAATCTGTGTATCTATCTAC
>NC_136999.1:42288250-42290750 GCF_032717465.1 Coenobita brevimanus | reverse complement strand
ATTTCTTATTACTCTAAAACAATCTGTACATGGCATTACAGAACATGCAAATGACTTTCCTAATGTTACAAAACATGAGATCTCCCTAGCACGTTCAGTCATAGGTACTTGCCAGTATCCCTTTAACAAATCAAACTTACTTATGTACCTAGCCTTTCCGATCTTGTCTATGCAATCTTCCACGCGAGGGAGAGGGTAAGTGTCTGTTTTGGTTATCTGATTAACATGTCTGTAGTCAATGCAAAGCCTCTGTGACCCACCTGGCTTAGGGACTAGAGTGACAGGAGAACTCCACTCGCTCTGACAGGGCTCAATCATCTTGTGGTCCAACAGGTAGCCAAGCTCCTTCTGGATGAGAGGAACTTTCACTGGGTTCACACGGTAAGGAGGCAGTTTAATTGGCTTTGCGTCTCCAACATCGACATCATGCATCACCACAGTGGTTCTTCCTGGAGTAGCACGGAACACTTGCGGGTACTCCTGCAGTAATGCCGAAAACTCCTGCCTTTCCTTGGGAGGTAGATGAGAAAGCTTAGTCTGGAGATCATTCATGATATCAGGATTCTTCCCCAAACTATCACTCAGGCTCATGCTGCATGGAAGAACTTCACTTGTAGACTCGGGTGGAACAGCTACAGTGCAGACTGGATTATTTTCGTCCCGCCTGTGATATAACTTTAGCATGTTGATGTGACATAGTTGCTTGCTCTTTCTACGATCTGGTGTGGCGATGACATAGTTGACATCACTGAGTTTCTTCTCCACGAAATAAGGACCACTAAACTTGGCTTGAAGAGGTTGCCCATGAACTGGTAGCAGAATCAAAACCTGATCTCCTGGCTGAAAGTGGCGTAACCTGGACTTCTTATCATACCAAGTCTTCATCTTCTCCTGAGCAGCTCCTAAATTCTCTCTCGCCAGCTGTAAAGCAGTGGACAGCCGTTCTTTGAACTTCATCACATACTCCAGCAGGTTGACGTCATCTTCCTCCGGCAGCCAGCATTCCTTGAGTAACTTAAGGGGTCCTCTTACTTCATGGCCAAACAGTAGTTCAAAAGGTGAGAAGCCCAGTGATTCATTTGGAGATTCTCTTGCGGCAAACACAACGAATGGAAGACCTTTATCCCAGTCTTTCTGATGTTCCAAACAGTATTTCTTGAGCATCGATTTGAGTGTTTGATGATATCTCTCCAACGCTCCTTGGGTCTGGGGATGGTAAGCTGAAGACGTGATCTGGGTGATGCCCAACTCTTTCAGAGACTGTTTGAAAACGTTTGACATGAAATTACTTCCACGGTCTGACTGTACCTCCTTGGGCAGACCAAACTTTGTGAAGAACCCTAGCATTTCCTTAACCACGTTCTTTGCTGAGATGTTTCTAAGTGGAATGGCTTCAGGATAACGAGTAGCCATATCAATCATGGTCAACACATAAGAAAATCCTGAAGAAGTCTTAGGAAGAGGGCCCACAATATCCACCAACACACGGGTGAAAGGCGCCTCAAAAGGAGGAATGGGAACTAGAGGTGCAACCTTTTCTGTCTGATTACACTTCCCCACAACTTGACAGGTGTGACAAGACTTACAATACCAGGAAACATCCCTGAAGATACCTGGCCAGTAGAAGTGTTTCAAAATGCGTGCCACAGTCTTCCTCACTCCAAGGTGTCCTGCCAAACTGGAATCATGAGCCACTCTAATGATATTCTGCCTACAAACACGAGGGATGACAACTTGATGTACAACCTCCCATTCACAGTCGGCTGATGCTGTTGGGGGTCTCCACTTCCTCATAAGTACTCCTGACTTTACATAATAACAAGTAGAAGCACCAGCTGACTCTTCTTCACTGCAAGCAGAGTTAGCTAGACCTTTCAACTCAGGGTCAGCAACCTGCAACTCAACCAACTCTTGACGAGACAAATTATCAACACTACGGGGTACTGCCTCATCTGGTGAGTGGTCCAAATTAGCAAGAAAAGTGTCAGCTAGGATAACATCATCATCATCATTATCCTCTAAATCACCAGCAACTTTAGACTTAGCCCTAGTGACAGCACATGCAGGGAACACATCAGGGACATCACAATCCTGGGACGCAGCCACTGGCTCACTAGACAACTGAGGAGCTGGACACACTTGACTTCCACCAATATCATTTCCAAGTAAGAAAGTTACACCTGACATTGGGAGTGTCTCAACCAACCCAACCATAACAGAACCATTAACAAAACCAGACTCTAAATTCACTCTGCACAGAGGGACAGAGAAGTAATTATTCCCTACACCTTGTAAGATTACAGTTTCATCAGAGGAATTAACATTAGAGCCTAGAACACTGGTCAGCATAAGGGATTGGCAAGCACCTGTATCACGATATATTTTAACTGATTTCCTGTCATTACTGTCCAGAGGACTGACAAAACCATCAGACAGGAAATTAGCACATGAACTCTTGAGAGTGTCACCCACGTTACTGCTCAAAAGAGGAGCTCCATCA